>NC_056745.1:24651133-24818231 GCF_019279795.1 Protopterus annectens
TAAACTACATTGCTGTTATGTACATGCACCAGATACCGCTTGTTGGTACTGCAGGCCACATAAGTGCACTCACATAACACAGGATGTATGCTAACATTTAAATATATATATATATATATATATATATATATATATATATATATATATATATATAGTTCTACCTTGTATGAGCAAAATTACTTTTCATTGAATTTTACATACCCAACTCCACTTCTCCGAAACTTCACTAAACCGAAAGCACGGCCTACCAAAATCCCTTCCCTGTGAAAGGAATCACTTGGCCACCATGGTGAACTTTGCCCTTTCTTCAGTGTAGTAGAATCTCAGAGTTGGTATATTTAAGTAGGGGGCATCAGTGCTGTGGTGGGGGGGGTGAAGCTCCCCATTTTGGTGGGTTGAGTTTTGGTCTGTTTAGGTTTTTTCCCATGGTTGCCAAGTGGTTCCTTTCACAGGGAAAGGATTTCAGCAGTCCGTGCTTTTGGTTTAGTGAAGATTGAAAGAACTGGAGTTGGGAAAGTACAATGTGCTGAAATGTAATTGTGTTGATACAAGGTAGACCCATATATATATATATATATATATGGTTCCCTATCAGAAGCCTGAAACACTATAAGCCTGAAAATCAAAATCCTGAAAACTAAAGCCTGAAAATTCAAAATCCCGAAAACCCAAAATCCCAAAAGCCCAAAATCCTGAAAACACAAAATGGACATACTGACGTCATTGTGGCTTTGCTATTGTTAGCCCTGTGGTGTTAGGTCATGCGTTGGGTTCAGGTAAGTGTGCGGTTGGTTTTATGTTAGGGTTAGGGGCGGTTTAAGTGAGTTACGGTTAGGGCGCAGATTAGGCATGTATGCAATAGTGACAAATATTGGGGTTAGGGGCGGTTTAAGTGAGTTAGGGTTAGGGTGCGGGTCAGGTGAGTGTGCGATAGTGACGGACCTTAGGGTTAGGGTTAGGGTCAGGGTCAGCTGGTAGATATTAGTGTCTTTATAGTGAAATATTAGCATTATTTGTGTTTTCAGGATTTTGAGTTTCAGGATTTTGGGTTTTCGGGATTTTGAAATTTCAGGCTTTAGTTTTCAGGATTTTGATTTTCAGGCTTATAGTGTTTCAGGCTTCTGATAGGGAACATATATATATATATATATATATATATATATATATATATATATATATATATATATATATATCTATATATATATATATATATATATATATATATATATATACACATATATATATATATATATATATATATATATATATATATATATATACATACATACACTACTATACATAGTTCATTATCAAAATGTCTTAAAATGTGTTAGTATGTTAACACTATGTCCAAGTGTGATAATAACGATTTATCTATATCTCACTGATGAGGGTATTTAAGCCAAATCACATATTCTAATAAAAACATTTCATCATATACAAACTAGTTCTGTGAGCGAGTGAGCACCATAGGAAAATTATTCTATAAGAATGCGCAGGAAAACTGGATAGTAGGACAAATATTTTTTATGGAAATGATGATATAGCTGAAGATATAACATGCATTTGTCGGTACCACATGTTGGCTTGTTCTATAGCTGGTCAGCAGCAATATGCAAGGGAAGACAGAAAGAGAAGTGATGAAACAAGAGCTTGTAACATACTTTTCAATTGTACAGATTTTTACAGAATGTCCAGATTTTTGCCTCATAATTTTGGTCTGTTTTTCATAAAATTATGCTTTTCTGGCCAATTAGTGGCAAATTATTAAAGATTAAAGCTAGAAAATAATGACAGATATTTGAGTTTCAAACTTCTTCCTTTCAGAAAATTCATGCTAATCCAAAACTTATTATTCTATCAACTTTCTAAGTTTGTAAGAGCAATATTTAAAAATTGTCCCTATTTTTGGGCCTTTGTCCCACTTTTATACATGGCTTTGTCCAGATTTCTTCCTCTTAGAGATTGAGAAGTACGGCCTGTAAGTAAAGTGTACATAAGATAGACATCAAGTATATGGCTGGTACAAATTAAAGTAAACACTAGACTTTGTAGTGTGTGTTTATATGAATAAAAATATTTCCCTCTCTCCCTTTTTCTTTAACTCTGTCCCACTTTCTCATTCATCGACTCAGTCTCTTTCTATGTGTGTGTGTGTGTGTGTGTGTGTGTGTGTGTGTGTGTGTGTGTGCAGGTGGTAAAGTGTGTGCAGCGTGTGTGCAGGTGCGTGTGTGTGTTCTGTGTCTGTGGATGCTTAAATACATAAAAAAACAGACTATAACTGTAATAAAAAATTATGTTCTAAAATTGTACATATTTGTGTCTTGTAAAAAATGACTCAATTTTCAGGACCCCTTAGTTTTTATATCCTGCCATATCCTGCCGTGAGTCACACAGCCTTATTTCCTGTCTGCCATGAGTCACACAGCCTTATTTCCTGTCTGCCATGAGCCACGCAGCCTTATTTCCTGTCTACCATGAGTCACACAGCCTTATTTCCTGTCTGCCATGAGTCACACAGCCTTATTTCCTGTCTGTCATGAGTCACACAGCCTTATTTCCTGTTCATCTTCCTGAAAGGATTCTGCTCTCTACCCTTGTGTGGAAAACACTGGTAGAATCCATTAACAGTGGATATAAAACGTGTACACACCCCTGTTAAAATGCCAGGTTTTTGTGATATAAAAAATGAGACCATAGTAAAGTATTTCAAAACTTTTCCCACTATTAATGTGACCTATAACCTGTACAATTTAATTGAAAAACAAATCTGTTAGGGGAAAAATATAAACAATAAAAAACATACAATAAGCTGGTTGCATAAATGTGCACACCCTTAAACTAATACATTGCTGAAATACCTTTTGATTTACACTTTTTATATCCACTGTATATACAAGAATGAATAATATGGCCCTATTCTCTGTCCGCATCCCTGAATGTGCTCTGCTCTCTACCCTTGTGTGGAAAACACTGGTAGGATCCATTTATATATAAGAATGAATAATATGGCCTTATTCTCTGTCCACATCCCTGAATGTGTTCTGCTCTCTACCCTTGTGTGGAAAACACTGGTAGGATCCATGTATATACAAGAATGAATAATATGGCCTTATTCTCTGTCCACATCCCTGAATGTATTCTGCTCTCTACTCTTGTATGGAAAACACTGGTAGGATCCATTTATATACAAGAATGAATAATATGGCCTTATTCTCTGTCCGCATCCCTGAATGTGCTCTGCTCACTAGCTGTGTGGAAAACACTGACAGCACCCATTTATATACAATGATCACATGGATGTGTTTCTTCTTTACATCCTTGAGAGGGTTTTGCTTGATATGTGTATGTGTAAAGCACTGGAAGCAGCCATTTACATACAGTCGTGAATCATTTGTCCCCACACTATTCCAGTGTCTGTTGGTGGCACCATTCTCTTTTTATCAGCATACCATTCTGTTGAATTCTGCAAACACCTCTGAGGTTCTGTGATCTTGGAGGAGGAGGTTATATTATGAACAGGATTGCAGAGGCAAAGTCCTGTGCATGTGAGATATGGGAGTCTAGCCTCCTCACATCACTGTAGTCCAATCATTTGTATTTGCAGCACTATTTTTAAGAAGTGGTTAACAGATAAAAGGGAATTGCTGAACTATACCATAGCTGTTTATTCCTGGCTCACCTTCCAGACCCGGTGTTGTTACCTGCCAGTGTATGGAAACACACAGGAAAGCATGAATTTATATGCAGTGGTCAGTTGTATAACCCTTGTCTCTATTCACCTTCCTAAATGGGTATCGATCACTGCCTCTTAGTAAACACTTAAATCACCCATTTATATATAGTGGGGTAAGTAATTTATCTGTCATCTAGTCATTATTCTGAAAGAAAGTCTCTGCCAATCATATGGGAAACACTAACAACACTGATTTATATATCATTACTCATATGGCAACTTTCATGGTTCATCTCCTAAAATTAATATTCCTAGTAGGAGTGTCATGTCCACACAGCACAAGTAGGCACATGCAGTATTAAAATTCTTGTTTTTCTTCATTATTTTGGCAGATTTTAAAGGTGACTGAGATTGCTTCCTCCCAAGCAGTTAACCAGTAGGGAATACATGAAAAATAATGTCTGCTAAAAAGAAGCAGGGCTTCTTTTTTATTTTATTAAGTTTGTTTGCTGGAATAGTGCACAGATTGCTATGGACCAATTTCAGGCACATCCCAGGTGAATACAATTAGAAAAACATCTACGCAATAGAGTAAAAGGTGAAATGAATTTCAGGCATAGTATGAAAGCAGAAAACAAACTGCTACATGTTAACCTACAGATGAGTATAGAGACATTGATAAGTATTTATATGAAATAAAGTTGAAGCCAGTCGGTGTTACATTCACCCCAAAGCAGAAAATAGACAGAGGGGGTAATTAAATAAACCCTACATGGAGTGATTCTCCATGTAAGAATAGTGCCACACCCAAACATGAAATCAGGAGGCCGAGCAATCCAGGAAACCAGGCTGGGAGCATGAACGAGCCTCCCAGCATTATGCAGACATGGCTGCGATCACGGAATGTAAATCACTTCATTTGCTGGTGAAAACCATACAAATGAGGTGATTTAGTGATCCAGGAAGCATACAGGCATTTGTGCAGGACCGGTGTCTGCAGGAAAAATGTACGCTGCTACTAACCATGTACAGGGATGTAAAAATAAAAAAGGGGCTGTGACAACTCAAATAAAAGCATGTATTAAGTGCAGTAGGCATGCCAATGGTCAAAACTGTGACTATTGACATTTAATAGTGATGTAATTGATGAAAAATCAAAAGTATTTTTTTTATCACATATGTCATATTTAAGTGGTGCACAGCGCCCCGCAAACATAGTAGGCTGCAAAAAAAAAATTAAATAGTAAAATATCATATTTAAAGTAATATTGAAGTTTCCCATTATACTGGCCAGCATGTAGAGTCATACAATGGCAGGTAACACTGGTTGCTAAGGGCATGGGCTCTGGTGTAGTGCAGTATCTGGGGTATATGCAATTAGGTATATGTAAATGAGCTAAGTTTATTGAATAGCAAAATGGGCCACCATGTCCGCAGGTATCTAACCATGTAAGGGCTACAACATGGTAATATAGGCAGAAGAGGCAGCTGACATGAAAAGGGGGTGTGTCATGGTTTGTGTAAGCAGATTGGAGCTCAGTGGCACCTGTTAATGCTCAGCTAAGCATAGCTAACCAATGGAGATGTATCTGAGGCTGCTGAGTGTGTTTATGCTAGTTTAAAGAAATGTAAGCATGGCTGTGTACAGAGGAGGGTCAATTCTTGCTTAGCAATGTTTACACTAGCTGCACAGGTTTGCTTGGCATGCCATGGGGCTTAGCAGGGGAAGAAATGGGGGAAAAAAACAACAAAACAAAAAAACAAAAAGTGAAATAGCCTGGCAAAGCAAATCAAGAATAACTCACTGATAAGCTCATTTCTAGTCACACTGGCCCATTCAAAACCCTTAATAACATAGCTGGCAGGTGAAGGGTATCATAGTCAGCCAATCACACAGGCTATATCTGCAGCACACCAGTATAAAATATGCATACACCCTTCAGTCTGATTTTCCCACATACTCTGCACCATTGCAGTACACACTTGGGAATTTTAACTGACAAAATGATAGGGGCTGCTGCTGCTGCTTTGCTACATCTGCTGAGGTCAGTGATGATGATGATGATGCTGACAATAGGCCCAGACTGAGGAGGAGAAGAGTGTTCAGGCCCAGGGTAACCTTTCAGGGGCTACATGAGCTGGAGACAGTGGAGCGCTGCAGCGTGGACAGGGGCATACTGCAGGAACTCACTGAGCTCTGCTGCCCTCACCTCAGAGTAAGAGCCAAAAGAGGGGACCCTGTCACAGTGGAAACAAAGATATGTGTAGCCTTATGAATACTATATACAGGTACTTTCCAAAGACCTACTGGGGACATCATGGGGATCTCAGAGGCATCTACATCCAGGGTACTCCACCAGTTCCTGGATGTCATACTAAGACATGCCAGGGAGCACATTTATTTCTCTAACACCCCTGAGGAGAGGACCATCAATATGCATCTCTTCCACCTTGTAGCACAATACTGAGAGGTACTGTGTGCCATAGACTGCACTCATGTGCATTCAAAGCACTACCCAGTGAAGAAGGTAGAGTCTACGTCAACCACAAGGAGTGTCACTCCATCAACTGCCAGGTTGTGTTCAATGCCCAGGGCATTATCATCAACGTGTGTACTGGCAGTCCTGGCAGTTATCATGACTCCCACATCTGGCATGCATCACAGCTGTACCAGGCATTTGCCAGGGGGAACATCCCCTACGACCATCTAGTGGGGGATGCTGGCTATGCACTGGAACCGTGGATGATGATACCCATCAGAAATGCACACACACCAACGGAAGAACTCCATAATGAGGCACATGCACAAATTAGGAACATCATAGAGCATGTGTTTGGGCTGCTCAAGTCATGGTTCCACTGCGTTGACATTTCTGGTGGAGCCCTGCAGTACTCTCCAGCCACATCTGCACATGGGTTCATAGTATGTGCCATGATACACAATATGATCCTACAGAAACAGCCTTGGCAAGAACAGCAGAGCGAAGGGAGACACAGCTCCCCACCATTGCCAAGGTCCCCACAGGCATAGGGGGACTCAGAGGAAGAACCCCCTGAGCCTGTCCCTGTATGCAGACACAGGCATGCCCAGTATGCCCTAGGGACCCAGGGACTGACACCTCACTCCGACTCACATACACACAGTAAAGTAGATGCCAGCCACATCACACTACCTATACATTACCATGTATAGGCTGAGTACCACATACATCTGATAGAGTCAGCCCTAAAGCACTGTCCTTTCCACTGCTGCTTGCACAAGCTAAGTCACTCTTCCTAACAATAAATTAACTGGGTACTACACTGGTAACATATGTATGGGATTGATGCATGTATGCATGGGAATGGAATGGGTTACTAGGATAGCAGCAGACAATGGACAGCTATATGGGACAACAGGAACTCTCACCCAAATACTGGCTGATCTGCAATATGCAGTAGGCCCCAACTCTGCAAAATCCACTGCACTATGTGAGGGACATACAAACAGCAGGGTCATGCGATAACTGCATGGATGTCAATGTTGAGTCCCATGCATACCCGTACACCTCTTACAGCAAGACAAATGTACAAATCCACAAAGAAATGTGGGGCAAAGGCCAAAAAACAGGGACAACTCTCAAATATTGCTCTTACAAACATAGAAAGGTGGTGCAATAACAGGTGTTGCAGTAGCATGACTTCTCTGAAGGGCAAGAACTCTGAAACTCAATGTCTGTCATTACCTTCTAACTTTGGTCTTGACTGATTTGACTATAAATATTCCACACAACCACAATCTTAAGAAGAATGGACACAAAGTATGAGGCAAACATGTGGACAATCTGTGAAAATGTGTACAGTTGAGAGGTATGCCCCCTCCTCCCAACACACCTGTGTTTACATACAACTGCAGTAACATTTATGTTTGTAAGGTAATAGCAGCACACTTCACATTCCCAGGGCTGTCACAATCAACTTGATAACTTGGCCCATTTCTACAATATGCAGGGGTCAATGTGCTCTGTATGTTTGTGGTTAATAGTGTCAGGAAGTACACAACACTTACTACTGGCTGTTGTGGAGTAGTAGTCTAAGTATGGTACTGTGGTTGATGGCGTCCATGGTTTGACACTGGCTGTGCATGCTAAATATTTCACATGTCAGCTACATCTACAGTAGAAGTTGTACACATTGTCCACATGTCAATATTTCTTACTGCAAGAAAGCTGGAGAATGGATGGACAGGGGGACACAAATATGGACAGCACACAGCTTTGAGTAACCTACACAGTGCCAAGTACAACAGCAGGTTGTGACAAGTCAGTGTAGTGCCAGGATATAAAGGTTGCCATGTTACTGTTTCTGTACTGGCAATGATTCAGTGGGCATCATCCATACCCCTAGAATGACAGGTGTCACAGAATATCCATACATATGCCTCGTATACCTGTTCTGCTTGTCATAACATTGCATTTGCCTGGCAAACTAATTGCAAACCAGTAAAGGTTGATGTAAAGACATCAATGACAGACAGTTGAAATGCAGATGTCTTACCCATAAGACAATGCAAGCTAATACAAAACCATAATACCAACTGACTATGTTTGGAAAAGCAATATTAAGACCCTGTCCCCATGTCTGCGCCTGTGTCTGACTGTAATTTATTGGCCTGTCCAGATGTCTGTCTGTAACAGTTTGACAGCAATGGCCAACATGTAGCCTTATAATGACAGTGCAACACAAACTGTCTGATGACCACAGCAGATGTATGGGGCACAATGATGGACAACCTGCTAAACAGGTACAGTCACAGGTGTGAAGTCTGTAACCTGTGTGCGATGTTACATCTACCCCACCCACACCATAACTACAAATAAGTAACAGCAGCGACTGTGGACAAAGGCTCTGACTAGACTACAGAAGGACAAAGATACACATATAAGGGGAAGGGGAACCACTGGCCAGAACACGTGGAATGTACACACTGCAACCATTTCTGCTGTAACATACTGGTCTACAGTGTATAGAGTCAGTAAACAAATGCCTGTCAGTGGTTCCTCGCATTACTCTATACTGATCTGCCACTGACATACCAGGAAATCATAGTGCTATATAGTATATAGGATCATAGGATCATAGGAAGTTACTAAGCTAGTAGCCCTGATGCCCTTACAACCCTAGCCAAGAATTTAGCCCATGTTCCAACAAGTCAGCACCCTGTTCTGTTGTCCAGCAGGGGCATGGGTGGAATCCCATGGGTGTATTTTCTGTTCCACATCCAATTATGCAGGCTGTGCTTCAAAAGGTCTAATGAGCTACTCTGCTCTACATGTAGAGGGAGTCTATTTCACAAAAGAGGGAGTCTCTGGGACACAAATCTGTCCTGGCAACAAGCCCTATTAATGTCATGGACCAGGTTGAGGTCACACATGTGGGTTACTCGAGTGGAGCATGACTTCCAAATATGCAGCAGTCCCATCAGGATGGGGTCTGACATTGCTTTGTATGCCTGGCAGAGGTCACCTGTGAGAAGTCTGTAGGAGACTAAGTAGAGGGACAGGGCCTTTAGCCTATCTGTGTAGGGTCCATGTTTGAGGGCCTGGATTCTCTGGGTGAGGAATCTTAGTGGTCTCTCCAGGTACTGCATGTGCTTTGTGAGGTACATGTCGAAAGGGGCATTGTATTCAATAACCGGTTTTATAAGGGAAGAATACAGGGATGTAATGACCACCTTGTCCCTGGATGAGATACTCTTACTAATGAGGTGGGCCATGTAGAAAGTTGTCCATACAATGGAAGCAATATGGTGGTCAAAAGTCAGATTGCTATCAACCTGGGTTCCCAAGTCCCTCACGACTGATTGCATGCTTAGTGCCTTATTATCAATGTGATAATTTGTGGGGATGTCACCGCCCACAAAAGGGGTGATGATGCATTTGTTGGCATTCAGTTTGAGGACATGTTCCTGGCACCAGTCATTTGTGTGGGTGAGACCCTCTTGGAGGATGTCCACATCACTAAGGGAATTGATGACAGCACCCAACTTGCAGTCATCTGCAAACTTGGTCAGCTATAGCCCACTAGATTTGGCCTGCACCTCTGAGAAGTATACCCCAAACAACAGATGCCCCAAGACCAATCTCTGGGGTACACTGCTTGTTACAGGTCTACTACTTGAGGTGGCATCCCCTATGTTGACTAGTTGGATTCTATCAGTGAGCCAGTTTGCTACCCATCTGGTAACATATGGATTGATGCCTAGTTGAGAGTTTATTATACCTGAGTCGAGAATAGTATTGAAGGCCTTGGCTAGGTCAAGGTAGGTGGTGTGCACTATCTTCCCCTTGTCTATGGCCTTGGTGATTTTGTCAAAGAAGTTAACCAAATTTAACAGGCATGACCTTCCCTTGACAAAAACAAACTGTGTGGGATCAAGTGTCTGGAGGTAGCCAATGTCCTTGTTTGTGGGGTCTAGTATAATTTGCTCCATGGCCTTGCAGATCAGGCTAGTTAGGCTGATGAGTTTATAATTTCCTGGATCAGTGGATCCTCCATCTTTGTGCAGAGGGATGACAGTAGCTGTCCTCCACTTATCTGGGATGAAGCCAGTACTCAGGCTTTGGTTGAATAATGTGCCTAATGGTGCTGCAAGTCCCTGGCTGAGTTCATGTAGGATGCAGCCTGGGATGTTATCATGTCCCATGGAGGCTTTATTTTTAGCCCGTGACAGGGCAGTGATGACTTGCTCCCTAGAGATAAGGGGAGGGGGCAGGTAAAAACAAACTGTGTGGGATCAAGTGTCTGGAGGTAGCCAATGTCCTTGTTTGTGGGGTCTAGTATAATTTGCTCCATGGCCTTGCAGATCAGGCTAGTTAGGCTGATGAGTTTATAATTTCCTGGATCGGTGGATGCTCCATCTTTGTGCAGAGGGATGACAGTAGCTGTCCTCCACTTATCTGGGATGAAGCCAGTACTCAGGCTTTGGTTGAATAATGTGCCTAATGGTGCTGCAAGTCCCTGCCTGAGTTCATGTAGGATGCAGCCTGGGATGTTATCATGTCCCATGGAGGCTTTATTTTTAGCCCGTGACAGGGCAGTGATGACTTGCTCTCTAGAGATAAGGGGAGGGGGCAGGTACTGGGGATGTCCTCTTTTACTGATGGGGGGGTAGAGAGCAGTGAAGTTTTCATTGAATCTGTCTGCCAGCAGGTTGGCTATATCTACAGGGTTTGTGTATGTGGTGTAATTGACCAGCAGTTCTGAGCAGATCTGGGTGCTTCCCTTTACATTGCAGACAGATGTGAAGAAAGCCTTATGATTGTCTGTAGTAGATGTGGCCTGTTTGGACTTGAAGTTTCCTTTGGAGGGTGTCACTACTGCTCTTATTTCCTTGTGCAGGCTAAGGAGAGATTACTTCTAATTAGACACCTGCTCCTTTTTTGTCCTGGACAGCACTTCTTCCCTTTATTATACAGTCTAATTATTATAGATGTCCACCAGACAGGTGCACTCTTCCTTGAGGAGGAGGAGGATTTCATCCTGTCTGGTATTCCTGATTCCATGCACCTATATCAATTCTCATACTGTACTGTGGTGTAAGTTTGGATATATGTGCCAGTTTCTGTGGAGGAGGAGGGGGCTGTGAAGCTCTAGATACCTTCCCTCAGGAGGTACAAATATACCATGCATATTATGGAAAACTCTGTTCAGTCCGATGCACTCTGTACCCACCCCGACTCAGTTAATGAGGATAGCACAAAGCCAGGAGATCCCTCAGACAGTATATCACTGAGGTGCTGGACTATTTACACAGGTTCATCAGCCAATTGGCTGTAGCACACTAAATCCTGGACTGGAGTACAGGTAGCTCTGGACCGGAGTCACACTGTTACCATTGAAAGTTCTACTGGGCATGCTCCTACACTTAGAGAATTACAGCCCATGTGTAAACCCACATCTGACTATAGAACTGTGTTGTCCATATATTCCTTTGCATACCCACAGCTATGTACACCTTAACAGTGTCCCACCACCCACATCACACAGGATTACCCTCATCTATCTGTATGTGGCAAATATAACATACATCTGTAAATCATGAGTGTGATATACATAGAAATATATAGGTAGCATATACAAATATGACAATTATAGACAGGCAGATACAAGGGGAGTCAGAGACACACTGAGACAGATAGAGATAGTGAGAGAGAGACAGACAGAGACAGAGACACCCTGAAAGGTATAAAGTGAAGTACTGCTGTGGCCATTTGCACACTAAGTGTAACCAGTGCCATGTGCAAGTATGAAGGTGAGCTACATTGTATAATAGTACTGAGGTAGGAGTTGTAATTGCACATCACCTGCCTTGTGCGTGTGTTTGTGTTTCTGTATCTATTACATTTACAACACACTACACATGCCCAACAGGCCTATGTCTGTGTAACAGTCACACAAATTATGGCCCTGATACCAGTGTCATCCACAACAGTTGGCTACCTGTCATCAGTTACTGATGTCATCCACCCCAACAGCAGTCTCAGACACTCTTTACGTAAGTAAGCCTTGTGGTGCATGCAATAAGTACTTAGCACTATAGTACATACAACTAGATAGGCAGAATTTCTAATCTCAGCACTGGCAAGTGTGTGTGTGTGTGTGTGTGTGTGTGTGTGTGTGTGTGTGTGTGTGTGTGTGTGTGTGTGTGTGTGTGTGTGTGTGTGTGTGTGTGTGTGTGTGTGTTTGCAGCTTAAGCCATCTTGAGGCCTGTTACTCCCAGTAAACCCCCACTGTCCACCTTTAAAGGGTCTGCTGATGTCACTCACCTTAGAAGCACCATTTTACACTCTTCAGTTATATAAGCTTAGTGGCGCATGCAATAAGTGCTTAGCACTATAGTACATACAACTAGATAGATAGGAGTTCTGATCTCAGTACCAACAAGTAAGTGTGTGTGTGTGTGTGTGTGTGTGTGTGTGTGTGTGTGTGTGTGTGTGTGTGTTTGTAGTGTAAACCATTCTGAGGCCTGTTCCATCCAGTAAACCCCCATTGCCCAACTTTATAGGGCTTGCTTATGTCACTCACCTTAGAAGCACCGTTCTACACTTCTCAACCATATAGTAATGCATAAGATAAGTACTTAGCACTCTAGTACATACAACTAGATATGTAAGAGTTCTAATCTGAGTATCGGCAAGTGTCTGTGTGTGTGAGTTTGTTGCTTAAACCATTTTGAGGACTGTTCCACCCAGTAAACCCCCATTACCCAACCTTACAGAACCTGCTGATGTCATTCACCTTAGAAGCACCATTCTACACTTCTCAGCCATATGAGCTTTGTGACGCACGTCATAAGTACTTAGCACTATAGTACATACAACTAGGTAGGTAGGAGCTTTAATTTCAGTACCGGCAAGTGTGTGTTTAGGTTAAACCATTTTAGTAAGGCCCATTCCACCCTGTTAAACACCTATTGCTCTAGTTTACAGGGTCTGCTGATGTCATCCAGCTTAGATAAAGCAATGGACACTTTGCATGCATAGAAGCTCTGTGATGCACATGATAAATATGTAGCACTGTAGTACCATAAAGTAGATAGGTAGGGGTTCTAATCTCAAGACTGACAACTATGTCTGTCTGTGTGTGTATGTGCATGTCTGTGTGTGAATCATATCCCCTGTGGGGTTGGTTATACCATTATGTGTCCCATTCCACCCAGTCCAACAACTATTGCCCTACTTTATAGGGTCTGCTGATGTCATCCACCTTAGATAAAGCATTGGACACTTTGCAGGCATATAAGCTCTGTGGCACACACAATAAATACAAAGCACTATAACACCATAAAGTAGATAGGTAGGGTTCTAATCTCAAGACTGCCAACTGTGTCTGTGTGTAAATCATATACCCTGTGTGGGGTTGGTTATACCATTTTGAGGCCTGTTCCACCCAGTCCACCACCTATTGCCCTACTTTACAGGGACTGCTGATGTCATCCACCTTAGATACAACATTGGGCACTTTTCAAGCATATAAGCGCCGTGGCACACGCGATAAATATGTAGCACTGTAGTACCACCATAAAGTAGATAAGTAGGGGTTCTAATCTCAAGACTGGTAACTATGTCTTTGTGTGAATCATATCTTCTGTGGAGTTTGGTTATACCATTCTGATGCACATTCCACCCTGTCAAACACATATTGCCCTACTTGACAGGGCCTACTAATGTCATCCAGCTTAGATATAACATTGGACAGTTTGCAGGCATATAAGCTCTGTGACACATCCAATAAATACATAGCACTGTAGTACCATAAACTAAATAGGTAGGTGTTCTAATCTCAAGACTGCCAAGTCTGTGTGTGTGTGTGTGTGTGTGTGTGTGTGTGTGTGTGTGTGTGTGCGTGTGTGTGCGTGTGTGCGCGTGTGTGTGTGTGTGTGTGTGTGTGTGTGTGTGTGTGTGTGTGTGTGTGTATGTGTGTGTGTGTGTGTGTGTGTGTGTAGTGCATTCCCTGTGTGTAGGGGGTGGTGTGTGAGTTGGTTATTGCCATTTTGAGGCCTGTATTTCCTTAATGACTCTGCCATTGCATCAATCAACAGGGCCCATTGATGCCATCAACCTTAGATGCACTGTTTCACACTCTGCAGGCTATACCTCTCAGCTGTATACAGTTTTGCAGAATATCCAGATGATTGTCTCATATATTTGGTCTCTGTGTCATAAAACTATGGTTTCCTGGTCACTCATTGGCAAAACATTAAGAGCTGAAGTTCCCCAGCAATGACAGACATTTGAGTGACACACTCCATACCCGTCACAACAGTTATGGTAATACAACACTGGATCCCCTATCAGTTATCTACATTTGTAAGAGCTACTGTGTATGTACAACCTGTCTCTATTTTTGGCCCTTTATCAACCCATTATTGAAGGTATTATCCACATGTATTGCTGTAACAGGTTGAGAGGTATGCCCCAGGCATATCAGCTGCATGGCATATGCATTAAGGACATACCACTGTATTACATACAACTAGATAGGTAAGGGCTGTAATCACAATACTGGTGACTGTGTGAGTGTGTCTCTGTGTATGCATATCCTCTATAGCAGCATGTCTGTCTTGCCTGTGTGTGTGCCATACGTTTACCATTTTGTGTTTCTGTGCCACTCTTTGAATTCCAGAATAATAGTGGCAGACACTGCAAGACTGTGCAAACTCTGTGGTTTGTGCACTATGTATATTGTGCTATCATACATTTAACCAGCCAGGTAGGGGATGTACTATCAACAAGTCCAGTTCATGAGTGAGTGTGTGTGCATGTACATATGTATATCCCCTTGCAGCAGTGTGCCTGTGTTATGGACTCTAACATACCTGAAATAAACTAAATCCACACAAAAAGGACTGAAACCAGGAGCCACCAGGTATAAATAGATGAATAGGTATACAGTTACTCCAAAATAAAGAGAATCCTTGATGTCAGAGTCCATACTTCTTTATTGCAACACAGTAAATGCAAGCACTTTCATCTCTGTCAGTCCAGAGATTTTATCAAGATACAAAAAGAAACAGGAAACAGTATTGTAGGTTGAAGGTGAAGGAAATTAATTGTGTGATGATTTATTAAGGTGTTAATTGGGTCAGGGTTATATATGGGGTGTTTCCTGTTTCTTTCTGTATCTTGATAAAGTCTCTGAACTGACAGAGATGAAAGCACTTGCATTTATCGTGTTGCAATAAAGAAGCGTGGACTCTGACATCAAGGATTCTCTTTGTTTTGGAGTAACTGTGTACCTATTCATCTATTTATTCCTGCTAGCTCCTGATTTCAGTCCTTTTTGTGTGGATACTAACATACCTCTCAACCCCTTACAGAAAGACATCTGGAGAAAGCCATACAGAAAAGTGGGACAAAGGCCGCATATTAGGGTCAATCTTTACATATTGCTCTGACAAACATACACAGGAGATAGCATAACAGGTTGTGCATTTGCATGAAGTTTTTAAAGGGTATGACGTCTGACAGGCAAACATCTGTCAGTATTGTGTAACGTTGGTCTTTAATGGATTCACACAACCTTGCCAGAATACCACAATGTTATAGCAAACAGAACAAAAAAAATGTGGCAGTCATCAGGACATTCTGAAGACATCTGTAGAGATCAGGGTTATGGCCACCACCTGTCCCACCCTGCAGGTTGCAGTCCATGATTAGTCAGGTGTGACCTATGACAATGACACAAACAAAACGGAGGTCCTGACAGTGTAGTACAGCAAACATCTTCTCAGATTGTCCACTACCTGCATAAAACAGTTACTTCACATCAGAAGCACCTTACTGGTATGAGAAATAGCATGACCTATGGTGAAGTGACACAAGCAAGCATTCATATTGGCAAATAAAGGGAAGTCCTGTCTGGTGCACTTGCCATGGGTTATGGTATGCCCTGCCAGGTGTCACAATACACAAGATGTGTCCCACATTCCACAGTTGATAAGGTGGCAACCCTACCATGTTTTGCCTATGTGAGTGCAATATGCAGACATGTGTATGCCCTATGAGTAGCTTCCACCCAGAATAACCCACATGTACGATGGCATGAGTGCAAACTGCCACCTCCCACATGTGTAAGTACCACCTACAGCTATGGCAACTGTGAGTAGTGTGCTGTCTGTCATTGACCCACAAACCAATGTTAACACACTGCAATGGGGTCATAAAGTGGGTATGTAATGGTGCACAGGTCCTGGCCTCCAGATGAATGCAGAAAACAGTACTATTGTACCATATGGTGAGGACATGGACCCACTATTTCTCACATCAACGACAACCCCATAAACACACAAACTGCATTGATAGACCTGGCTACTCAGGTTGATAACACAGTTGCATTCACCCATGATGTAGTGGCAGTGGTCAGAAAAGGCTTGGACACGGTTCACCATATAGGTAAAGGGGCTGCATCCACACAAAATGTGGACATTACCCCTGTATAGTCCTCATTCAGTACAACAACACATTAGCAGCATGGATGCTCTGCTACATACCTATGCAGACATCTGCAGCAAATGGAAAGGGTATGATAACACCCATGCAGGTTATTCATGGTCATCAACACCTGTGCCATGCAAACAGCCTTGAATCAGTACTTCCAAACTTGCTATTGGACAGGTTGTCCACAGGTGGCCTGGGGCATGTGTAGATGACAATGTTGTGCCCAGCCTTTCAACAGCTGCCCCATATATGTCAGTATGACACTGTGTGCATTACCAGCATGACAGGCTTGAATCACTTATGACACAGCAAAAGAAACCGGTGGACAGACAGCTTTGTCCAGCACAGGCTGCCTTGTCTGAGGAATGCACTCCCCAAAAATGTCAGAGTACCATGCAGACCCTCATCACCTGCATCAAGGTTGAGTGGATGACAAACAGAAACATCTGCCCAGGGGTGGAAAGTGTGTCAAGCAATGGCAGGAACAACAGCTGCTGATAGATGCATCTGCTGGGGATAGAGTACTGGATAGACTTGTAAGGGACCCAGAGCCAGTACTGTAGTAACCTCCTCTGTACCTATGAAGTTGTGATCTTATGGAACTCACAGCTGAAATGTATCAAGAATAGCATGCTGTATCAAGGGATATGCATGCGATGTATGCTGTCTGCCCCCATTGTCCCTTCCAAATTGCTCCACACATATGCACTTAGGTAATCATGGACATATACAGCTGTACCTTGGTGATGAAAAGGTCTCTGTGTTGCCACTACATCATCCTCAACTCACATAATGGCAGCAGCCCACCATGATTTAGACACACAGACACCTGGACCAGAAACAGAATAAGGTCTGTGAGACAACAGTCAGTCAGCGGTAGTAACAGCAACAAAACATCATGGTACAAACGGATGTACACTTTGATGTGTACACATGACAATTTCCAGCAGTCAGCACCTTGCAGGCCATAACAGAACTACGCTACAAACTCCCATTACCTGTACCATATTCACCCTGTGCATCAGACACATGAGCACGTGCCTGCCTTGCTGTTATGGATAACAGGAATGTGGCATAGTTATCATCACATGCATAGGGTGTGATGTGGGGTTGACAAAGGCCTAGGCTGTGCCATACAGTTGACATCATGTGCATGTGTCTGGAGGGAGAGGACCTGTGTGCATCACTTGGTGACCTGCATGTGACAGAGATGTGTGAATGTGTGCATGCGCACAGTCAAACGATGTGCTAGTCCTACACGAGGGTACATTGGACAGCCATGGACCGTACATGGTAGGATTTGCAGTTCACTGTCTGGCCACAAACATGAGAACTGATTATGCCAAGAGTGTCACTGGCACCACCATGCCCAAGGCCAGGTGTGGCACTACTTCCTGATGGTGACTGGTGTCTTCTGGGCCTGTGTCCCTCACGTGACTGCCCAGGTTGATGTGTCTATGGTCTGCCACATTGTGCTGTGGACAGCAACCTTCCTGCAGTACTGCTGGTGGTACTGCCACTACAGCAGTGTGAATATGCACAGCCACATGGCCCTTCAGGTGCTGTTGTTCCTGACCTACATCCACATGTGCAACTCCCTACTCCCAGCACATGTTGAAGCACAGACACTGCATGGTTAAGGACTGACTATCTCTCACCCCACTGTCTATCCACAACATCAGTATAATGGTGTAAGGCATCACCAATGCCATAGAGGGAGTAATGCATGCCAGGCAGTGTTGCATCCATGACTGTGAGCATCTGTCTGATGTACCATTCACAACATGCCTGTGCCTCCATGTAGAACTGCAACATGTGTCAGGTGACAGCGTCCTGTGACACCTGTAACAGGGGCTGGATGGGAAGCAGTCCTCCTTTGAGCACCCCTGTCAATCTGCCTGTGTGGGAGTTTGCCAGCTGTCTGCCTATGGCTACTGTATACAGTCACAGATGCCATAGTTGCCACACTACCATGTTCAATGCCACCACCCTCTGACTGCCCAATATCTGTGGCTGATGTGGACCGGGTATGTATGGGCATACTGACCATGTGTGAGGACATTGGGGGAGGGAGCGGGATGTCAACCAATGGGACAGATTCAGCCCCCAAAAACCACACCTGTGACTCACAATGGCCACAATCATCATCAGAGTCTGATGAGACAATGACATCAGGTTGTGGGGGACTCACTCCAAACCCCATGGTTACCTGTGAGGGTTACACAACATGACTACATTAATTCCTGCACCATAATGTTTACTGATACACACACACACACACACACACACACACACACACACACACGTGAGGTGCCACAAAGGCATTATACAGACCATGCCTTCTGACTGATGCCATGCACAACACACCATCAGATCAAAACAGACACACTGTGGACAAGCCCTAAACAACATGCAGTGCAGTTATGTCTAGTTAATGCTGCTGCTACTATACACCTATGAGATATGTGACAAGTTGGAGTATGTGATGGACCATCACCTAACACAAAGTACACCCGTGTACACAACAGTAGCACACCCCTGTATAGCACAGTGGCTGCACCTGTACAACACTACGTGGTAATCTGTTACAGCTCCTGCAAATATGCTCCTGTGATTACCAATGTGATGCACTACAGTGAACCCCACCAGAAGTGAACATGCACGTAATGCAATATGGCTACACTTAACAGTTGTGTGCATGGCAAACTGGCAGCCCTTAACATGCATAGTGTATAGGTGAGCCATAACATGACAGTTTCACACTCACCAGGTACAGGTTGCTGCTCCCCAGCCACACCAGAGGTACCTATAGATTTGTGAGGGAGAGGTATTGTCAGCACACACACATGTTGCCTTGGTATAGAATAATATGTGCATCTATTAACATGTACAGTACAAGCTGTGATACTACCCAAATTGCTGACATTCACTATACGTGTGCATATCTGTGCAATACATAACCCCCACCTACAAATGCAGATTGACCTGACATATGCGTACAAGTATGCAGAGGCTGCCATTATGACTGCTACATTATTAATACAGCCTTACATGGATGCTCCTTGGCTGTGGAATGTCTGCCACCCACCTCCACGACATACGTATTGATGGTTTCCTGTGAGCTGGTGGCTGAACCCAGCAAAGTTTGCCAGGAACTCTTCTGTGGCTGAAAGTTGGTGGTTGAGTAGCAGGCCCTCCCACTGTACCAGCATGGTCCCTGGCCACAGCTTCAGCCCTTTGCTGTGCATGGTGTATGAGATCAGTGGCAGTGTCAGACATGTTCATGGCTCCTGTCCAGGTGGTCAATACAACAGCAAGCACGCAAGTGAGGCTAGTGCACGGACTGAACCATTCCAATGCAACAACCAAAGAAAGTCCAGCACAAAAGTGGAATGAGTAAATCCAAAGATTTATTGAAAATGAATTCATTACATGGGTCTGACCTAAACAAACAAACCAGTTTCTGCTCAAAAGGAACCTTCTTCAGTGTTACTGTTTAATGACATCAGCACATATTTAAATACTAAATATTTAATAAGTAAAGTCATGCTATTGGTGCATACCAAATTAGCTCTGTTCATTAAGGCCAGGTTTAAAGAGAGCTCCCAGTCTTACTATCCAACCTGATTCCTTATCATTGAGCTTGGTATGCCATCCTGTTTTGCACATCCTATTCCCCTGAACTTTGTCTATTATTGTAAAATGAAATTTGGCAGTGTGATGGGTTAATGTGTGTTTAAAAAGTGCACTAGTCATTCTCTTATTTCTCATGTCACACAAATGCTCACTAATTCTGAATCTCAGGGGTTGTGAGGTTTGACCGACATAAAATGCTGAACAAAAACAGCTTGCTAAATAAATCACCCAATCACTGCTGCAATTTCCCATAATATCAGTGTTATATATCTTTGATGTGTTCTTGCTGGTGAATTCTTTAGTTTTGACCATGTGTGCACAAGCACTACAATGTCCACAAGGGTAACTGCCTGTTAGTTTCTCCCCAGATAAAGTGGTTTGATGAGCTTCTTTGTTGAAATTCTTCTTGTAGTGGGTAAGATGTGAATTTATACGGTATGAAAATAAACATTGTGGGGGCAATATGTTTGCCAGTTGTTCATTGGCCAACAAAATGTCGCAATGATCATTTATGATATTTCCAAAGCCGTTGTTGTTACAACCATATGTGGTAACTAGATGAATTTGTGAAGATGTAAGTCCTCTGAGTTGTGGAAATAGATTTATATTGTAGCAGATCCTCCCAGTTGTGTTTGGCTGCATTGACATTTGCACTGTGTATATTCCTGACTGGATATCCCCTGTTAAGGAATCTGCTGAATAAGTCATTCCTCCCAAAATTGTATGCCTCAGGTGTGGAGCAGATGTGTTTCATCCACAAAAATTGGGATCTGAGTATATTCCAGATAAGGTGGGGTGGGTGTTGGCTGATAGCATGTAACATGGTGTTGACCTGTGGGAATTTCCTGAAGGTCTCAGTCTGCAATGTGTTATCAGAATCTCTATGTATCATTACATCCAAGAATGTTATTTGATTCAGATCATAATTCAGGGTAAATTGAATACCCCATTTGTTCAGGTGGCCCACATTACTCAGTGTTGCTACCAGTTCTGCCCACAGGGAAGCACGTTGTTGCAAGTTTTGCTGGCTCCTTGAAAACAGCACCTGGTGATGGAGTCTGAGGGCATCAATTACTGAAGCAGTGTTAGCTTCTGAAAAGGGTGGGTTACATCGTCTGTACATCCCAAATGAAAGACATGAACAGGGGAACACATCTCAGGACTGTCTACATGGCCTGCTGTGTGTCAGCCTACTGTAGTAATAATCACCTCCTCTGCAGGTCCACCCCTAGGTCTCTCTGGCCTTTCTCCCTCAGATTCTGGACTATATGGCTGGACAATGTCCTATAGTTTCTACTGACCAGTGTGGTTGATACTGGTGTCATGGCACTGTGTAGCACCTGGCTCATGTACATGGATGGACAGCCATCTACAAAAACCACCAAGGAACACACTGTGTGAGAGATGCAATGACTGTAGGAACCTGCAGTCCATGCTCTCTGTCACAGCCACATATCCATCCCTAAACAGGTTGTCAACTCAGTCAGTACACATCACACATGTACACAACACACATTAACATCTGCAGTGGTCCTCAACATCCACATCCACAAACAAAGGGGATCTCTGAGACAAAGCCACCCATTAACACCACAGTTGTGCACAGCACATACCACACATGGCCACACACCTGTGTCCCACAGCCACACAGGCCTTAGCCCATGTTAAACATGTTACACATAGGGGACTCCAGTGGAGACATACTGGTGTGCCTGTGACCTGGCTGTGTATGTGGATAGTCACAGTTACTTTTGTGCCCGGTGATAGACTCCACCATATTGCATATGCACTGCTGTCCCTCACCAAACAGGTACTGTCATGGGTCTGTCACAGTACATGTTGGTGTGCCTGACCTGACATGTACATCCCTGGACTATATGCAGTGACACATGAGTGATCACACTGGTTATGTGTCCCAGGCAGGTATATCCCTAGCCTTATGCAGCATCATGCTGTCACCCAGACAGATGTCACAATACAATCAAAGTATGATTGCCCTTAACATGTCCACATTTCTCCTGTGGTATTCCATGGATTCCAGTACCTTTGAGTCTGAGATGATATGGTAAACACACCACAATGCTCTGTAAGACATGGCCTCCATCTGTCTTTACTGGTCTTCATGCATCTAGCAGTAGTGCTCACCATTCCCATGGTGACTCCATTACTGACATTGATAATGTTATCACTACCAACATACAAGTGTCAGTGCAGCACACAGTGAAGACCATGCTGCTAAATGCTACAGGTGTGCATATGACTTTGCCTTCATTGCAAGCAGTCATAACTATGGGAACTGCAGACTTCTATGTAGTCACACAGACCAGGGCTCAAAGGTGCAGAGAGCACCCCAGCCTTAGATGTTCAACCATTCTATCATACATGCAGATGCCAAAGTGTAGCCAGTAATGCTATGGGACATGGGGTTTCCATATATATGACATGCATACACACCTCCATGCTGTACAGGTAGTAAGATACACATGGGGAAGCTGGAGGGCCAGTTCACCATTGGCAGCACAAACCTATTCAAATCACAGCTAGCTACCGGTCACCATATGTGACCAGGAAGCCCATTCCGCCTACATGGACCTCAACAACTGTATTGGGGTCAGGTCTGTACCCTGATCCTGGGTCATTTGAATGACCCTAACATACATTGTCAGACGTACCCATGCCAGCACACAAATGGCCAGTAAGCCATCAACAGTGGATGTACAAACACCTTGGTGCAGCCAGGGGCTACCCCCACATGAGGTGAAGGTGTATTGCAGTTGACATTACACAACATGGATTAATACTGCAGCATCCCTACAGTGTCATCCTCTGTGGCACAGCAAGCATCATGCAGTCACGTTTGCAGTCAGCATCTCCCACATTACCCATGTAGGTAGGGTAGACATACTTATGCCTCCAACATGAATACATCCTCCTGGGGGTTATACACAGCTTCACAACTCCCAACTCCTCATTAAGGACTGGCAGCAATATCCACACATACACACAAGTGCTATATGTGCATTTGTGTAGATGCGTGCAGTCAGGTATAGCTGACAGGTCTACATCATCCTCAGCTAGGATATGTACCCCTGTCTGATGGACATGTGCAATATATACTATCCATAACAGGGATGACATACCACTGTGTGAGAAAAAGTAGGGGCAGGTGCCCATTTTGGAGCAATGTCTCCTTAGCATGTACATGAGAATGGGATTTGTCCTGCAAATCTGCACAACAAACACAGGCCTTACATTGTCTACATCCACTGCAGACAATCATCTACCATACTGCACATATGTCTGCAACATCACAGGATGCACCTGCAGCTGCTCAATTGTGAAGCTCAGGGACACCTGCTATACCAGTACTGTTGGCATAGCATACTGACTGTGTGTCAGACTTATAGTAGGCTGCACACCCTGTGTTCTCCATCATTACCTCAGGATATCCACAGTACATCCCCTTCTCCTATATGTGGGGAAAAGGTCACCACTGCCATGAGATAGCCATGCTATACATCTACCATGGGAGCCTATCACATGACCATGTGATAGCCATGCTATACATCTACCATGGGAGCCTATCACATGACCATGTGATAGCCATGCTATACATCTACCATGGGAGCCTATCACATCACAGGTTGCATCTTACATGACTCCAATCCTAGACTTGCAACACCATGTGAAACTGTATTCACAGGAGGACTGACTACTGACTTTGTCCCATCCATTTGATGGATGGCCACTGTCACCCCTTTAGACTAAGGTAGGCTGTCTCCCACTCAGTCACATGATAGACCCAACAGCCTAAGTAGGCTGTTCTGCATGGCCATACCCTAGTTTATAGTGAACCCCATTAACAAGGACATTGGTGACCTGCCCATAACCATGTATCAAGGAAGGGTTCATGTCTGTTACACTCAAATGACCTCTACAACACAGTCACCAAAGCCATGGGGGTGGGTGATAGTGCATATTGCCTACTATGACCCGGACAAAGTCTGTGACAGTATAACCCACATTATAGCTTGAACACTTCCATGTATGCATCACATCATATGTTACCATAGGTGTAGCACACCGTTGCACTGACACAACCCACGTATTCCACACAGAGACATCCACCTGAAGCGGCTGAGCCATAAGTAGGTGTGTAACCTGTTGTTCCCTGTTTGTGCTTGTATTATGTGTGTTGTACACATCTGAGGTGCATGTAACAGCCATTAGCCTATGCCTGACCCTGTCTGCAGACAACTGTATGCTGTGTGTCATCACCAGATTCCCTAGTGATGTGCACACACTGCCTATGGTGATGTCACACACATGCATGACTGTTGCCACACACATAGCCTCAGACCACATACCAGTACAGGTAGTATGAAGCCCTATGGGAAGAGTGACATCCCCACATATTATCACAGTACTAACAGCATCTTAGGCACACAATCAGTCGTGAGGGTGTTGTCGACACGCATCATTGGCAACATGACATTTCAACACACTGTCACTTTCACTGTAAGGTAAACCTTCTACATGGCTCATGTCATACATAAGGGTATGTCATCACGGGACATGGGGTATACACATCCCTATATTCCACCCAATGAGGACCTTTCATGTGTATATTTCACTGTTGGGCATTCACATCATACAGCACATGCAGCAGCTGGGGAAATCACAGGGGTTCCCCACCAGGGAATACCAGGGCATCAAACATGTACTGTACACCAACAGGCTATAAGGCCAACCCTCTATCTGGTTTTACACATACTCCTCAGGGGTGCCCTCAGTGTGGCATGCAAGGCAATCACGGACTCCACATTGCTGGGACTGCTGCACGAGTGCAAGTCATGCTCCACTCTGTTAACACACACACACACACACACACACACACACACACACACACACACACACACACTCACACCATTATCCTGGTGTGTGACATGAAATAGGCTTGTTGCCAGCTCAGATGTGTGTCATGCACAATTGGGTCTATATTACAAGATTGAACCATTAATTGAATAACTAAAGGTTGATCTTATAACATCGAAACCTTAAAATGTTGAATGGCCGATTTAACCCAGGGAAACACTTCCCTTGGCCATTATGTGAGTTATGCCCTTTTCTCCAATTTGGAGCAATCTCATAGTTGGTATATTTAGTTAGGGGGGTGTGGGGGGTGAAGCCCCCACTTGATTTGGAATTTAAAGTTTTTTTTTTTTAATGCGGCCAAGGGAAGTGTTTCCCTGGATTAAATCGACCATTCAACATTTTAATGTTTTGATATTACAAGATCAACCTTTAGTTATTCTATTAACCATCTGCGAACTTCGTTAGCCAAAGGCCTTCTATGTTAGCCTGTACGTCAGAGAAGTAGATACCAAACAGGAGAGGTCCCGGGACTGAACCCTGTGGTACTACACTTGTCACTGGTTGAAGTCAGATTTGGAGTCTGCAACTTTTACAGTGTGGGTTCTGTCAGTGAGCCAATTGGCAACCCATCTTGTGACATAGGGATTTATACCTAGTTTAGTGAGTTTAGTTATAACTCCAGAATGGGGGATGGTATCGAAAGCCTTGGCGAGGTCAAGATAGGCTGTGTGAACCACCTTACCCTCGTCTACAGCTTTGGTGACTGCCTCAAAGAAGTCAATCAGGTTCAGGAGGCATAATCTGCCTTTCACAAACCCAAACTGGGTGGGGTCCAGAGTTTGGAGGTTACCAATGTATTTATTTATGAGTTCAGTGATGATATGTTCCATGGCCTTACAGACCAGGCTCGTCAGGCTAATAGGGTGATAGTTCCCGGGATCACTGATGGCTCCCCCTTTGTGGAGTGGGATAACTGTTGCTGTGCACCATTCAGTGGGCACAAAGCCTGATGTGAGACAATGATTGAACATGGTGGTTAGGTGGGGAGCCAGTTCATTCTGAAGTTTGTGTAAAACGCAGCCTGGGATGTTGTCCGGTCCCATGAATGTTGTATTTTTGACTTTATAGAGTGCAGCTTTTACCTGTGTAGTTGTGATTACAGGGACTCTGCATTCTTCCTGTATAGATATGGGCCCTTTAGGGGGTGAGGGGGGGTAAAGTTAGCACTGACCCTATCTGCCAGGATGTTAGCAATATCAGTTGGTTCTGTAATTTCCATGTTGTTGTGCTGTAACTCAGAGCAGATCTGGGTGTTGCCATTGAGATTCTTGACATAGCTATAGAATGCTTTGTGGTTGTCCCTGGATACAGTGGCAATTTTGTTTTCTTAGCTAGCTTTGGAGGATCTTATAAGGGATCTCAGCTTCTTACTGAGACTGACCAGGGAACTCCTCCACTCATGGGATTTTACTCTCTTTTGCAACAGTTTCTTCCTTCTGTTGTAGAGTTTGTTTATGGCAGGGGACCACCAGATTCTGTTTGGGATAGCACGATCCATGCACTCATGTAAGTACTTATAGAGTGCATCCGTGTAGGATTCAGCAGTCATAACTGTAATGTCCATCTGACCAACGAGGAGTTGACTTTAGGTGTGGAACACCGGTCACTCATGTTGGTAATGACTAGGTCTAGGATATTGTTGTCCCTGGTGGGGGTGTGGAAAGGTTGATCCAGGGCACTGGTATTTATGAATTCCAGAAAGTGTTGAGCAAAGGAGTTGGTACGAGTAGTTTTCTCAGTTAATGGTGGGGTAGTTGAAATTGCCCATTATTAGGGCATTTGGTTGAACCCTAATATTTTCCAGTATATCAAGAAAAGAGGAGTGGGAATCCTGGGGCATGGTGGGGGATCTGTAGCAAGCTACAATTTGGATTGAAGTTTTGCCAAGAGTTAGTTGCACTTGGATAACCTTAGATACATTATGCTGAGCAACTAGCCTGGAGGTGTGGATAACCTTAATGAATATGGACACACCTCCACCTTTGGTGTTCCGGTCCAGGTTAGGTGGCCGAAAAGTGTGGTATGAGTTATAGCCTGGTAATGCAGGGGTGCTCTCTGGAGCCTTGAACCAGGTCTCAGTCACTGCACAGATATCGATGTTTTCCATTTTAAGGAGTGCCTCGAGGGAGTCCATTTTGAGATTTAGACTTCTAGCATTGAGTAGAATTACCCTCAGTTTTTGCTTGCATGTTCCTATTACGGTGATGAATTTGTCATTTGAACCTTGCCTAAAAAGGCACTATAGGGGCAGCAAGAGCCTTAGCCAGTATCCGGAATCTCATGGGTGACAGGTGCAGGCCATCTCTGGCAAAGCATTGTGGTCTGTCGACCATGTCATCCCAGGCAGACAGATACTGGATCCCCTTAGAATGACAAGCTTAGCCAATTGTTAAAGTCAATCATTTTGTCCTTGTACTGCAGTATCATTCTGGACTATTGCAGGATGCTACTCAGGGCTAGGGTCATACCTGCCTGAGCTACAAGATCGGAGAGCTCTTCCATGTCTCTTTTCATGTAGTCCAGGGAGGTACATCTCAGGTCATTCACACCAACATGGACAATGACAGAGTCATATCTGTACTTGTTGTGGAGTGACCTGAGTGTGTGGGTTATGCGGCGGATCCTGACACCTGACAGGCAGCTGACAGTAACCTTCTCCTTGTTTAGCCTGGTGAGTGGGACATCAGTGTGCCTGACTATAGAGTCACCTATGACTAGTGTGTTGGGTGCGTTGTTTTGCCTTATGGGTTGTGGTTGAGTGGTACACTGAGTCTGTCAGCTATGTGTCATTTGGGTTGTGTTGGGGGGGTGAAGGTTGCTTGCGTTTCTGTTTGGATGTCTCTGTTGCTTGAACAGATTATTATTGAGAGGCTTTGCAAATGTTTTTGTGTTTCTATGTTCATAGTTTCATAGGTTCATAGGTTCATACTAGGCTATCTGCCCTAGGGCATTTATAAGCCTAGCCAGAGTGTGTTTGGCTTTTGCCACCCATTTTAAATTAATTTTGCTATGCCCTTTTCAAGGTTAGTATACTGTGCCTCTGTCTAACAGTGACACAGAAGTGATACCTGGGGTAAACCTATGATCCCCTATCCACTCATCAAGATTCCTCTTGAAGAGAGTCAATGAGGGACTCTGCCTAACCTGGACTGGGATTTTATTCCAGAGTGAAGGGAGCCTCTGGGTTATGAATCTGTCCCTCCAGCATGTCCTATCTATTTCAGGGCTGAGGTTCAAGTCTCTCGAGCGCGTAGCTCGATGGGATTTGGATTTTCTGAGGTGCAGCATGTCCATTAATTCCAGGTTGGACATGGCTTTATACGTCAGGCACAGATCGCCTCTGAGCAGGCGGTATGCCACTAAGTAGAGCTGGAGTTTCTTTAACCGGGCAGCATATGGCATCTGTTTGAGCCCTTTGATCCTCTTGGTGAGGTACTTTTGGGGTCTTTCCAGTTGCTGCAGGTGTCTGGTAAGGTACATCCCAAAAGGGGCATTGTACTCAATTATGGGCCTGATGAGGGATGAGTAAAGAGGCACGATGACCTCCCCTGATCTAGATGTGAATCCCTTCATGATTAGGTGGGCTATATAAAATGTTTTTCTAACCACTTTGGCCACATGGTTGTCAAATGAGAGATTGCTATCAACTTGGGTCCCCAGGTCCCTAATTACTTCTTCCGTATTTAATGGATTACCACCTATGTGGTAATTTGTGGGCACTTTGTTTTTGCCAAAGGGGAAGACTATACACTTTTTGGCATTTAGCTTGAGGCCATGGCTCTGGCACCAGTTGTCTGTTTTTATGAGGCCCATTTGGAGGATGCTTGTGTCGGCTGGAGAGTCAATTATAGTGCCCAGTTTGCAGTCATCTGCGAACTTGGTCAGCCACAGTCCTTCAGTGTTGGCCTGTACCTCCTAGAAATATATACCGAACAGGAGAGGTCCCATGACTGAGCCTTGTGGGACACCACTTGTAACTGGTTTGGAGTCTGATATGGCTCCAGCAATTCTAACCATGTGGGTTCTGTCCTTGAGCCAGTTTGCAACCCATCTAGTGACATAGGGGTTTATATTTAAGCTGGTGAGATTATCTATAATGCCCGAGTGGGGTATTGTATCAAAGGCTTTTGTGAGGTCCAGGTAGGCTGTGTGGACCACCTTCCCCTCATCAATGGCCTTGGTGACTGTTTCAAAGAAACTGACCAGGTTTAAGAGGCAGGATCTGCCCTTAACAAAGCTGAACTGGGTAGGATCCAGTGTCTGTAGGTCCCCAATATCTTTTTTATGAGGTCCATGATGATCCTTTCCATAGCTTTGCAGACCAAGCTAGTCAGGCTGAGGCACCACCTTTGTGGAGAGGGACCACTGTTGCTGTACGCCACTCTTTGGGTACATATCCTGTGGTAAGGCTGAGATTGAATAGTAGTTTTATGTTTGGGTTTAGCTCTTCTTGGAGTTCATGTAGGATGCAGCCCGGGACACTGTCTGGTCCCATTGATGCTGTGTTTTTTGCTTTGGAGAGGGCAGCTCTTACCTGAGCATCTGAGATGTCAGGGGGGCAGCACTCTGCTGGGATAGATATTTGCCCTTTTGGTGGGGGTTTGCGCTGAACCTGTCAGCTAGGATGTTGGCAATGTCTGTGGGTTCGTGTATTTTTGTCATTTTGGACTAATTCTGAGCATATCTGGGAATTCCCACCCAGGTTCCTAACATAACTAAAGAAAGCCTTGTGATTATCCTTAGTGTCCTGTGCAATTTTTCTCTCGAAGCTGGCCTTAGACGATTTTATGAGTGCCCGTAGTTTTTTTGCTAACACTGATCAGAGATGCCTTCCCTTTTTGGGATTTTGTTCTATCATGTTGTAGCTTCCTCCTTCTATTGTATAGTTTGTTTATGGCTGGGGTCCACCAGACAGGACGTCTGCCTTCGGAGGATTGGGTCTTGGTTTTATTTGGGATTGGATGATCCATACATTCCTGAAGGTGTTCATAGAATGCATTTATAAAGGATTCTGCGGTCTGGGCCATATTTTCCACAGGCCCGGGGGCTTTGAAGGATTCCACCTCAGTTTTGAGGAGTGTGAAATTTGCTTTAGAGAAGTTTTTCACTGTGGTTTTCTGGGCAGGGGGTGGGGTCGGGATGTGAATATCCAGTGAGATTAGTTTATGGTCTGATCTTACCAGTGAGGGATACACTTCTGGTCTGGAGCATAGAGTCCCCATGTTGGTGATGATCAGGTCCAGTATGTTTTCCCCTCTTGTGGGAGTGGTAACAAGTTGTTCCATAGCACTTGAGTTTATAAATTCTAGGAACCTTTGAGCTAGGGTGTTGGAGCTAGAGTAATGCTCCCAGTCTATGTTTGGGTAGTTGAAGTCACCCAATATAATGGTGTTTGGAGAGACCTTCATATTTTCCAGTGTTCTCAGGAAGGCCAGTGGGGTTCCTGGGTTTGGGAGGGTGGTCTGTAGCAGGCTATAAACTGGAAGGCAGTTTTACCCACTGTTAGTTGCACATGGATAGTCTCTGATGCTTCGTGCTGTGCCACCAACCTGGAGGTGTGGGTATCTTTGACGAATATTGATACTCCCCCTCCTTTTCTGGTTCAGTCCAAGCTTTGGGGCTGAAAAGCATGGTATGAGGTATAACCTGGTAGTGCTGGGGTGCTCTCGAGAGCCTTGAACCAGGTTTCTGTTACTGCACAGATATCGATGTTCTCCATGCTAAGGAGAGTTTTGAGTGCATGCATCTTGAGGTTTAGACTTCTGGCATTGAGTAGCATTACTCTTAGTTTCTTATCCCTTGTGATACCTATGGAGGTGGGTTTGTCTTTTGAGCCTTGCCTAAAAAAGGCACTATGGGGGTAGCAAGAGTGTGTAGATTTTGGTGGTGTAGGTTTAGTGGGACTATGTGATGAGTGTGATGTGGTGCAAGTGTTTACCTTCTCCTCCTTACTCTCAAGTTCAGTCTTGGTTGGAGAGACCTTTACCTCCAGTTTGGCTAGATAAGTGCATCTCTCACAGGTTGTGGTGCTGAGTGGTAGGAGGAAAGGGTTGTCTGTGTACATGAGGCAATTGCTACATTGTCCCAAGATGCTCAGATTCATCAGATAGACAGGAGAGAACACTGGGAGCTGACCCTTGGACATGCCTGAATAAAAAACTATTTTCCTCTAGACAAGTGAGAAAAGTGAGTATAAGAGCGAGCTGTTTTTCTCTAAGCAAGTGAGGAAAGTAAGTACAAAAACTGTTTTCCTCTAGGTAAAGAGGAAGGATGAGTGCTGTAGTAATTTGTAGCTTATTTAGTGCTAACAACAAGTTCTGAACAAGTGCTGAGCATGAATAAGCAAATTCAAGTGTTAAAACTAAAAATCTGTACCTGGATCTTGTGGTAGACAGACTACCTAGTGCTTATCACTCCCACTGATAAGCTAGAATGCTTCCCTCCAACACAGAAAGGCTTGGGGACTCAGAAGCTTACAAACAGTCCTGGATACAGCAAATCTGTATCTGGACTAGACTAGTTACAGGAAAGGTGGGAAACAAGCACAAACATGGGCTTTTAAACCAGAAAGTTGAAAGAGATGGAGAAACTGCCAAATGCCCAATAAACTACAATTTCTGGGCCAGAAACCACTCTTGTGGTAGATAGGCTACCTAGTGCTTACCACTCCCACTGACAAGCTAGAAGGCTTCCATCCAACACAGAAATGCTTTGGGGGCTCAGAAGCTTACAAACAGTCCTGGATACAGCAAATCTGTATCTGGACTAGACTAGTTACAGGAAAGGTGGGAAACAAGTGCAAGTGCAGGCTTTTAAACCAGAAATGCATTGCTACATTATAATAGTTGCCATCTATATCATCAGAGGAAAGGAATAATCAAGGGACAGATGGTTAGGCTGTCAAGATTGGTACGTGATAACAACACTTTCAAGGATGAACTTTTTAAGTTTGTAGGAATGTGTTTAGATAGAGGCTATCCTCTAAAGCTGGTGTTGAAAGTGAGAAATGAAATAATTTCCAAGAGAGAGACACAGTTTTTCAACCTATTTTGTGTTCTGGGCCCCAACATAGTAATGCATTTTCTACTTCAAAAATTGTGGACCGTGGTAGTGCAATGGTTTTGAGAAATAACCATGTTGCCCCATCATTGCATACAGTTATTAACAATGCTTGGAGGGTAAGTCTTAATGAACAAAGTAAAATGGTTTTGGGATCCAAACCTATAATTACCTATAGCAGAGGCAAAAACCTAAAGAATATTTTGGAAGCATCCAAAAAGAAAAAAAAAACAGGTGTCTTTAATGCACATTTTGTAAATTTATCAATGATGGACCCTATGTTTCTGTTATGGGGTACAATAGAAGTTTACCCTTTCCTGGTAGATGTAGTTGCAACACTACAATGCTAATATATGTGGCAACATGTATAAGCTGCAAAAGTTACTATGTGTGAATGACCACACGGAAACTAAAGGACAAGATTGCTGATCATGTGAGAGCAAATAGAATAAAAAAACAGCACAATGCACTTTACATACACAGTACTTTATGCACAAATTTAAAAAATATATATATTTTTTTGTTATAGATAGGGTACCTCCAAGTGAGAGAGGAGGTGATTCTAAGTTAAAAGTAGAACAATTAGAAATCAAATGGCAACTTAGACTTAATGCTACGTGTCCACCAGGACTTAATGAAAATATTGCCATATTGCCAATATTAAAAACAAGAGCAACAATTTTGTGATAACTGGTTCAAATATATTTACTTTGTCAATAGTAACATTAAAATATTTACCTAGGTGTTAGTGTATTCACATGGATTAAGTTACAGTAATGTTGTCTTTTTAAATTTATGCATTTAATAACACTGATTTTATTATAAATTTTGAAAATGAAAATGGAGAAAATTAACACAGTTTTTAAAGTTAAACATTATTACTATTATTTCTTTAAAGTTTTGTTTTTACAATGTTATTTGTGTACAGAAAGTTTATAGGTGTGGCATTGCATCATTAATTGTTTTTAGCATATGATAGGTTAAATTTTGATGATGTCAAGCTTTTTAAATGGATGTGATATGTGCTCCCATTCAACTCTGAAGAAGCTATTGTATATTGGTGAAATTTTTTTTTTCCTTTTGGGAATTTTTTTTTTTTTTGATTTTTTTAAACCAGAAAGTTGAAAAAGATGGAAAAACTTCCCAAACGGCCAATAAACTACAGATGTTCGTCGTCTCCCATTGCTGCAGTCCTGACAAATGGGGTACTCCGCTGCCCACCATCGGCCCAAATACCAAAGGGCTAGAACCGGCGTCGGTCATGGGCGCCTGAGTCTGACGTAAGTACTTGTCAGTACAAATGCGCATGACCGACGCCATAACCTCAGTCTTTCTTGCCGCATGGTCCTAAGCAGAAGCAGTTTTTGCAAGTGCCGTTCGGCGTTCTGGAATTGTCGGTTTTCGAGTTTCAGACCAGATACCAAGTTGGCTAAGTACCCTGTTGGGGACATTTTTTGTCTTTTTCTTGCCTCAGTATTGCCGGATGTCAGAAAAAGTTAATAACTGTATTTCTTGTGGGAAACAGATTCCTCATAGGGATTACCATTCACTCTGCATTTCTTGTTTAGGGCCTGAGCATGACGTTGTTGGGTGTCGCTTTTGTGCTACTTTTAACAAGCGTACTATTAAACGTCGGTTGGACTGTGCTAGGCTGGTGTTTGGTAAACGTTGTAATTATAACATGCCGTCGGATTCTCCGACGACTGGTTCTTCTAAGAAGCGCAAAGAAAAGTCTTTGCGGTCCAAACAGGATGAGGCGTCCACTCCGGACGTCGGTTCTGTGGAACCACTGACTGCTTCAGTGGCTCCTTCTGACAGTTTACCAGTGTGTCAAGGGGAGCCTTTGTTACTGCAGGAAGTGGCTTCTCCTGTGTTAGGCCAGGCTGAGGGTGCTTCTTTGTTGTCAGTGGCTTCCTCCCCTCATAGGGTAGTTAGACCTCCTCCTTCTCAAGGCAAAGGCCATTCTAAATCTAGGTCTATCCCTGCTGGTGCTAATCCCCAGGGTCCAGCTCCTAGGAAGCACATGTTAAAGATGGCTGAAGATTTGATTACTTTAATTAGGGGTTCCATGCCCCCCCCTGTGAAGAGGCCCAGGATAGACACAGTGTTGGAGGGTCTGGTTCAGTCTTCCAATGAGTCAGATTCCTCTGTGGAAGAGCTTCAGGATTTCCCTCTCTATTCTGATTCAGAGGCTGAGGACGCTACTCCCTCTGCGTCCCCTCCACAAGATTTTTCTTTCTCTGAAACTTTGCATTCCATGAGGGAACATTTCCAGTGGGATGGCCAGGATTATTCTGATTCTCGTAAAAGGCTAAGGGAATTCTTGTTTTTACCTCAGCACAGGCCTTTGGCTATTCCCCCTGTACTGGATGCTGTTCAGGATGTATTTTCTGAGGCTGCCCTTAACCCAGATTCTCTGCCTCCTGCCCCAGTTAAACCAGATAGATACTACAGGGTTCCGGAAGCTCACAAGTACTTATATAAGAGTCCTAGGGCTGATCCAGAAACTATTTCTCAAGGCCCCAAAGGTGTTAAGGCTTCTGTGGTTAAGAATCCGGTTCCTCTGGACAAGGATGCTAGTGCCCTGGATAGGTGGGGTAAAAAACTGTATACCTCTTCTACTTTGGCTATGAGAGCTTTAAATTGTCAGTTTCATATGCTCAGGTATCAGAATTATTTGCTAAGTCAATTGAAATGTAAAGTGGATGCTTTAGCTGAAGGTGTTGACTGTAAGGAGCTTCAGGATTTAGTGCATGCTTCAGACCAGGTTGGTAAGCATTCTTTGCAGTGTGGTTTTGATGCTTTACAAGCTTCTTCCAGGGTGGCTGCTACTAGTTCTGTTGTTCAGACATGCCTGGCTTAGAGATCAGTCCTTGTCAGAGCATGTTAAGGCTCGCATTATGGATGCTCCTTTGCAATCTGATGTTCTTTGGGCCCTCCAGTGGAATCAGTTTTGAAAAAAATGGAGGAAAAAGCTAAGTCTATGCAGACGGTAAAGGACTTCTTACAGGTTCAGCCCCCTAAGTTCAGTAGGAATTGGCCTGCTAAGGGATGGTCTTTTCCTCTTCGATTTTCATTCTAGGGGCAGGTCAAGGCGGTAGAGGTAGGGCTTCCTCTCAGGGCCCTGTTACTTCTAGGCCTTTGAATTCTTTTACCCCTTCTGCTGGGGTGGGCAGGGGTCAGTCCTTTCATAGCAGTCCCAATGACCTGTGTCTTCAGCTGCCGGACTCTGCTTTGCTGGCAGCTCCTCTAGGAGGAAAGCTGGGACTTTTCAAAAGGAATTGGCATTTGGTTACCCAAGACAAATGGGTATTGGACATTATAACTCGAGGCTACAAGTTTTATTTTCACACATTCCCTCCTTTCAAAGGTATGCCGGATGTGCCTCATCAGCAAAGACTGGAAGCGCAGGCACAGATTTTTCTCTGCTCGGTTGGGAGCAATACAGGCAGTTCCTTCTGTGGAAAGAGGCACGGGTTTTATTCCGTCTTTTCTTAGTGCCAAAGAAGGGAAATACTTGGAGGCCCATTCTGGATTTATCCATTCTAAACACCTTTCTGGAAATTCCGAAATTCAAGTTGTTGACACTGCAGCAGCTGTTGCCTATGCTAGGCAGAGATCACTGGATGGTGACTTTGGATCTCAAGGAGGCCTATCTTCACATTCCTATCAGGCCCAGTTGCAGGAAATTCCTGAGGTTTCGGACTGGGAATTTGCATTATCAGTTCTCTGCATTGCCCTTTGGCTTATCTACTGCGCCCAGGGTATTCACAAAAGTCCTGGCTCCAGTAATAGCTTTTCTCCGCTAAGGGAATTCAAATTTATCCTTATCTGGACGATTGTTTGATACTGGCTCAGGGCAAGCACGAACTTCTTTGACATCTGCAGTATGTGATGACAGTTTTCAGATGCCTAGGGTATTCTGTGAACGAAATAAAGTCCAGTCTAGTACCCTCACAGGAGATGTGTTTTCTGGGTGTGAGACTGAATACAGCTACTCAGATGGCATCTCTTACCCCGGACAAACAAAGAAATCTTCACCTATACTTCCAACAGCTATCCGTAATGTCCTGGCTGACTGCAAGGACAGTCCTTCAAGCCTTGGGGTTCATGGCATCTTGCATTCTAGTACTTCCCAATGCCAAACTGCATATGAGGAAGCTACAATGGTATCTCAAAAGCGTTTGGACTCAACACAGCCACGATTTGGATACTGTCATTCGATTCTACCTTGCATTCAGAAAGAATTTGTGTGGTGGGCTCAGGAATGTCACCTAAACAAGGGACTCTCTGTGACCCAACCGAGGCAAGTCAGATATTAACGACAGGCCTCGAGTCGGCCTGGGGAGCTCATTTCAAAGGAAAATGGATTCAAGACCTTTGGCCCCGGAGCTGCTTCACTTGCATATCAACATGAAGGAGATGCTGGCAGTTCAATTTGCATTGAAAGCATTCAAGGATCTACTTCGACTGGGACTGGTGTTGATTCGAACAGACAACACAACTGTCATGTGGTACATCAACAAGCAGGGGGGAACTCATTCTTACCCTCTTTGCAGACAAGCAATGCTGTTATGGGAAACTGCTTTGATCTGCACATCACTCTTCGAGCACAGTTTCTGCCGGGAGCACAAAATTCGTTAGCAGATGTTCTGAGCAGACAGATGGTGGATCCTCACGAATGGAAGTTGGACCCTCAGGTATTTCTTCAGTTGACCATGGCTTGGGGAACTCCAGACATAGATCTGTTCGCTTCTCCTCTGAATTCCCAACTACCTCTGTTTTGCACAAGGCTGTTTCATCCGAAAGCCTGGAAAATAGATGCACTATCCTTCAGTTGGAGCAACCTTCACGTGTATGCCTTTCCTCCTCTGCCTCTTCTTCCAAAGGTCCTGTTGAAAGTCAGGAGGGACAAACCTTGCATGATCCTTATAGCGCCTGATTGGCCTCATCAACATTGGTACCCTCTGTTGAGGAGCCTAATTCACGGGACACCTTGGCCATTACCACGGATTCCTCACTTATTGTCTCAAGAAAACAATAATTTTCTCAATGTCAGGGTGCTATCCCTACACCTGACAGCCTGGCGCATTCAGTTTTAGAGGATGAGGGCCTTCAGCTCCCTCAACAAGTTTTAGATGTCCTTTTGGAAGCCAGGCGTCCTAGTACTCGAAAAGTTTATGCTGATAAATGGAAGAGATTTTTTCTTTGGAGTTCAGCTAAAGGCCTTGATGTCACATTGCCTAATTTGAGTTGTACTTTGCAATATTTGACTATGTTACTGGACAAGGGTTTGTCCTTCTCTTCTATAAAAGTGCATGCTGCAGCTATTTCTGCTCACTATGATGGTGATCCTCCTTTATTTTCACATCCTTTGCTTAAATAGTTTCTTAGAGGGGCAAAGAATATAAGACCCCCACGAAGGGCTCCTACTCCTGTCTGGGATCTTAATTTTGTTTTGGAAAAACTGACTCTGCCTCCTTTTGAACCTGCAGCTACGGCTGAATTGAAGTTGTTGTCCTGGAAGACTGCTTTTTTATTGGCTGTTACTTCTGCTAGAAGGGCATCTGAATTACAGGCTCTCATGGCAGTGGAACCTTTTCTGATTTTTCACCAGGACAGAGTTTCCTTGCGTACTAATCCTACTTTTCTGCCTAAGGTAGTTTCTAATGTGGCATTGAACCAATCTATACATTTGCCTACTTTTTATGCTAACCCCCAAAATGAAGGGGAAAGAGTTTTGCATTCTTTGGATGTGCATAGGCAGTTACGGTATTATTTGTTCAGAACCAATGAGTTCAGGAGATCTCAACAGTTATTTGTTTCATTTGCTGTGGCTTCAAGTGGGAAAGCTGTCTCGAAACAAACTATTTCCAAGTGGATCGGCCATTGTATTGCTTTTTGTTACTCTCATCATGGAAAGGAGATTCCAGTTGGGATCAGGCCTCATTCTACTAGGGCTACGGCCACCTCTACTGCTTTTTTGAGAGGGGTAGCTACTAAAGACATTCTAGAGGCGGCTACTTGGAGTTCTGTACATACCTTTACAAAGCATTATCATTTACCTCTTTATTCTAGGTCTAGGGCTGGGTTTGCCACTGCAATCTTACAGGGCATGTTAGCAGCTCCTAATGCTATTTAGTTGGCCAGCCTCCCTTTTTCCGTTGCTCTGGGATTCTACCCATTTGTCAGGACTGCAGCAATGGGAGACGACGAACATAGTACAGTTTTGTACCTACCATAAATGTAGATGTTCGAGTATCTCCATTGCTGCAGTCCTATTTTCCCTCCCTCCTTCCCCCTTTTTCTTTTTAGATTGGGGTTTTTTGGGTGGTGGTTTTTTTTTTTTTGCATTCTGACATCTGAGGCAAGAAAGACTGAGGTTATGGCGTCGGTCATGCGCATTTGTACTGACAAGTACTTACGTCAGACTCAGGCACCCATGACTGACGCCGGTTCTAGCCCTTTGGTATTTGGGCCGATGGTGGGCAGCGGAGTACCCCATTTGTCAGGACTGCAGCAATGGAGATCCTCGAACATCTACATTTATGGTAGGTACAAAACTGTACTTTTCTGGGCCAGAAACCACTCTTGTGGTAGATAGGCTACCTAGCGCTTACCACTCCCACTGATAAGCAAGAAGGCTTCCCTCCAACACAGAAAGACTTTCGGGGCTCAGAAGCTTACAAACAGTCCTGGATACAGCAAATCGGTATCTGGACTAGACTTGTTGCAGGAAAGGCAGGAAACAAGCTTAGAATTTTTTTTGGAAAGTGGAAAGGGAGAAAGGAGAAACAGAAGATAATTCAAAATGAAGGACCTAAGTGGCTTTCCCTTAACAAATCTTCTCTCTGTATTAGGTACAGTGAGCTAGTGACACTAGACTGGAATAGAGCTGAGACAGAGCTGAACAGATGGGACTGGTAGGAGTGTCTGAAGTCAAAATATGATCTCACTGTACTCAGTTGAGTGAGCAAATGAGATAGACCCAGGAGGAGTGCGCAAACACAAATGTACAAGAGGGGTGGACAATTCCAAAGCTACCAAGATTAATACCAAAACAACAACAGGGAGGGTGGGCTGGTGGGAAACTAACTGCAGAGACAGAGAGAGACCGCACTATTCTATGAAACAATTGAATAGAAAAATAAATAACTACAAAGAGACACAGACACAATATTCAATGAAACAATTAAATAGACAGAAAAATGAAATGCAGTACAGTCTTTAACACTGCAAGTTTGTATTTAACTTGGCTAGTAATGCAGTTGATTGTAGATACGTAGCAGAAGCCAAACAACTCGGGTCTTGAGCAGTAATAAATTCAAAGATATGTGGCTTACACTTATAACTACAGAGAAACCCTCTAGGCTAAGAGTTTAACACTGAATATCAATAAAGTGAAACACAATAGCCTCCAATAACTGCAGAGACAGAGAGAGACCACAGTGTTCTATGAAACAATTAAATAGAAAAATAGATAACTATAGAGAGACACAGACAAAATATTCAATGAAACAATTAAATAGACAGAAACATGAAATGCATTACAATCTTTAACACTGCAAGTTTGTACTTAACTCAGCTAGTAATGCAGTTGATTGTAGGTGTGTAGCAAAAGCCAAACAACTCAGGTCTTGAGCAGTATTTGTATCAGCTGTGTATGTTTGTGGGGGAGACTGTGATACATGTCCCTGTCAGCTGGACAGCCCCTCAATCCTTTATGTATGGGTGTTGTGTGGATGTCCTATTCTAGGTGTTTGAGAGGTATGGTAGGCTTCTAGCAGGTAGCTGAACATTCAGCCGCATTTGTGGCAGGCTGCAGCTGCTGCATTCTGGCCAGGAGTCATACTGGGACTTGTTACTGGGAATTGTGAAGACATTGGGAGCCAGCATGCTGTATATGTCAGTGAGGGAGCATTGTCAGCTGTTCTGTGACAGCATGGCCAGGGTGAGGGTACCCATTACAGTCCAGGTGAGGCATGTGCCTCTGGTAAATCTGTTATGCAGTACCATTGAGAGGGTTGTTGAGGAGGTTTAGGAAACATATTGGTATTTGTGACATGTGTCCCACCCTGCAGGCCTTTGACATGCCACTGTGGGTGGCAGTAACTGTGTTATCAGCAAGCAGGTCTGCTGGAAATTGCAGGGCTCAGTGATTTGTAGGTAGTATTAAGAAGCATGTAGTTGCCATACAACAGACTGGACTGTGGTCCTGAAATGTGGGTGTCCAGATGTCAACATGCTGGGAATGTTACAGATAGAGCTAAAGAGAAATTATTAAATATATCATTCTGCAACAGTCTGTGCAGTTATGATCTGTACCTGACATGATAGGCTTCCTGTCAATCAATCAGCATGTCTTTGGCTGTGTACTGGTTCAGTGTCTGCATCACAGGCCCAAGTACGCTGTCAGTTATTGCAGTATATGTAGAAGTAGTGTCAGTGGTGCTCAGGATATCCTGGTAACAATACCTGCAATTCCCCAAAATTGAGCTGGCCTACTGCTGTATGGCATTGAACTTGGGTGCAATACTTGGCAGGGGTGTCTTGTTTCCCTTATGTTACATGACTGTACTGAAGAGTATATTTACAAAACAGCAATGATTCCTTGTAGCTCATTCAGCCTAGTGGTGCATTGCTGTGAGTATAGTTTAGAAAGTCCTGGGTTCAATACCTGTCATGGCTGTCTTTTGTTCCTAATGTTACATAACTGTACTGAGGAATATATTTAAAAAACAGCAATAACTTTCCACTGCCTGTTTGGCCTAGTAGTTTGTTGCACTGACTGTAGTTCAGAAGGTCCTGGATTCAATATCTGGTAGGGATGTCTTTTTTTCCTTAATGTTACATGACTGTACTGCAGAATATATTTAGAAAACAGCATGAGATTCCCCTCCCCCCAGACCTTATGTGGTCTAGTGGTGCATTGTTGTGGTTATAGTGGAGAAGAACCTGGGTTCAAGACTTACCACCACTGGTTATTTTGCTGCTGGACAGAACAGTGTCTGAATGAGATTGGGTGATTAAAGCAGCTTTAAGTAGGTTTGAGCAGTTTTGCATGACGCAAAGTGATGCCAAATGGTGCTTAACTTCACTTAGCATTGCTTATCCCCACTTAAACCCACACTATTTTCAAAAAAAAAAAGAAAAGAAAAATGGGCTGATAGGAAAGTGGTGAAATGGGGGCAAGGAGAGGGAAAACATTATGAAAGACAGCTAGGAATACACAAGACAGGTGTAGGAAAGGACCATAGCTCTCTATTTCTTGTGCAGCAACAGCTCTGCATGTTGTGGACAATTTAGAATTTAAAGCCTCACGCCTCACAGTGAGGAGTGTGGATGACATAATGTTGATTAATTAACGAGGAAATTAATTAACATCAGTGTACATGGGGGCAAAATGGAGAGCTATGTATGGGACGTTATTTTGGGGGGGGGCATGCCTCCCTTTTTTTAAGGTGAGAGTGGGATGTTGGGAAAAGGTAGTAGGTACATTTGGGGAAGTAAGCTGAGTAGGAGAAGCTGCTTTTGCAGACAGACAAGACAGCATACAGGGGCAGTGTATGACACATGAGAGAGATAAATACCTTGGACGGGGATGGTGGTTGGGAATCAGAGGACCATGTACCCCAGAAGGAAACAGTGGGATTGAGGTCCCCACCCAGAGGCAGTCACCACTGCCCCTTCATAGTTCCAAAGGTGACTGTGCTGGGGGCTGGACAATAGGGCCAGGCTGCCCCTCAAGGTGTGCCATTCTGCTCTCAATCTGGTGCAGGCATACATCCAAATCATGCTGGATGACCCTGCGCACCATACCTCAGAACTGTTTTTGGATGACAGGGTCCCCTCCGCACCCGTGCCCGGGGGAATGGGCCCCACCCCCCAAAGACAGTCCTACCCGAGAGTGGTGCAGGACCAGCAGATGTGGCCGCTCCAGGTTGGGTCCCAGATGTGCTGGGACCCGGTGCTGTGGCCAGATGAGGCAGGACAGGTGGATCCACTGGAATCTGTCTACCCTCACATGCTATAGTTTTCAGGTTTGTCAAAGTGTATTGGTTAGTCATGAACAAAACATTTCAACATTAGTTATAATAGCATGCATGGGTGTTTAAATCAACACAGAATAATAGAATTTAAAAACTGCATAACAAACAGAGCACATGCATAAATAGTATAACAGTCATTATTGTAACAGCATGCCAGCAACAGTGGGATTTGAACAAGGTATGTTAGTATGCAACCATTGGAATACATGAACAGTAATACAACACAAGTCCCAACACTGGATTTTAGGAAGAAAATACCCATGGTATATGAATAATAATTAGTGATGCAGATAAGGGGTGGAGGGAGAGAAAAACAGTTCATTACCAACTATATAGGCTATATTTTTCACAACAGTACTGCTCAGTTCTGTACAGGTCTGCCCTCACTTTCCATCTACCTGAGGCCTATAGCTAATGTAGCACGTACATACCTGTTAAGCTGTTGACTTGGAATGGTATGGGGCAAGCTGTGAGAACTCTAGGTACAAGCCTAGAGGGAAATCGTACATGTCAGAGTTACATATCTAACAAAGTGTACCCTGCACTGATATTGTGTGAGTTTGCAACTGGCATACTATTACTGTATTTATATCTGTGTCCAAGGTTATTGGCAACTGTGATCACTAGCTGTGACACTGTGACACTTGAGAGACATGTATCAGGAAGACTGCATGGTGTATATAGCTATCCTGCTGTCATTTGTAGGAATGGGGTTGAGCACAGGAACATTCGTACACAGTTTTAGTATACACTTGCTCTGATCAGTCACGTTTCACTATAAAACATTATTAGGTGCACATGTTTTATGTCCATAGCCCACGGTAACAGTACCTATTTCCTGCATGCACTTAAAGCCAAGCTTCAATTAATGAGTTGTTAGTAATTCATTTGCATGCACATTCTTGTGAACCGTGAGATCATGCCACCTGGCAACCATTATATACTGCATTATTTTATCGCTTCTGATAATATAGTTGCAGACTTTTAGCATAACAGTTTCAATGGATTATATTTGATCTTCTTTGTGCAAATTGCGGGTTTTGATGAAATCTCTTGTTTTTACCTTGCAGGTATCACTCAAGTTATTTTTGATATTGTTTAGGCAGGAATAGCATTTATGCAACACATTTTCCTGAATGTTCTTGAAGACTAAAAGCATGTAACTATAAATGTTTACATTATGAATTTGTGTTTGCACTTCTGTGTTAACTTTTTAGTAGTTTGGAGAATCAGGTCATGAAGTAGAGGTAGCTGTGTTTTCTTACACCAGTAGCATTGATGACAATGTATTTAATTTGCAAATTATTACCTTTCTTTTGGTACAAGAATGTGTATATCTTATTACTATTTTTTTAATAATGTCTCTACCCATATATGGAGTCAGGTAGGCATAAAATATGCTGTCTTTACTAAATATATAAAGGGATGGCAGATTTAATTTTCTTCCTGAAATCTATATGGCATCCAGGTGGTTTCTAAGAGGAAACTATTCTGGTACCTATTTTGTAATATCAGGTTTAATATAGGTCTTAGTAAGTGTGCCTTTCAATATGATCCATATAAAAATAAATGGGTACCTTGTATTTTTGCTTCAGGAAACTTCATACATAACATTGTTTTTGCTAGGAGAGTTCCCTTTAAATTTTGTTCAGGTTAAATATGATACTGAAGACAAATTCATTGTATCGGAGTGTGAGTTTGTGTTTTTCCTCAGGCTTTAGTCCTACTGTTGGATTTCCACTTTGTCACGATGCATTTTTTTCCTCCAACTGTTCCAAGTTTTGTCTAGTTTTAATAAATGCAACACTGTAATGGAAGGTGTGACTGGAATATAACCTTCAGCTCAGCATTAGAAAAACTAAGGTTAACTATACCATGTCAAAATAAACACATGAAACTATTGAATATTTAATTTTAGCACATGACCTGATTGATCTTTATAATTCTCTGTATCACGGGGGGGGGGGGGGTTACTTTCTTTTTGTCATCCCAGAAAACCTTCTGATACTGACAGTATTCTAGAAGTATAGACTTGAACAGGGTTCAGAAACATGATCCTTCTCAGATTATTTACTGATGTTCTAGAAGTATAGACTTGAACAGGGTTCAGAACCATGATCCTTCTCAGATTATTTACTGCTGTTCTAGAGGTATAGACTTGAACAGGGTTCAGAAACATGATCCTTCTCAGATTATTTACTGCTGTTCTAGAAGTATAGACTTGAACAGGGTTCAGAACCATGATCCTTCTCAGATTATTTACTGCTGTTCTAGAGGTATAGGCTTGAACAGGGTTCAGAACCATGATTTTTCTCAGATTATTTACTGCTGTTCTAGAAGTATAGACTTGAACTGGGTTCAGAACCATGATCCTTCTCAGATTATTTACTGTTGTCATTAACAATTATAATGAAGTTAAGCTACAGTTTGAAGTGAAGACTCAACCTGCATGTGCTGATGAAAGAGAATGGTGAGGAACAAGCTGTATCATTAATTCAGTCATTATTTTCATCATGTTAAGATAATCCAGTTCCACTTAATATTAGATGGGCTGTCTATACATTTACAATTAGAGATTTCTATTCATTAGAGTTTCAATTAAAAAATGATTCAAATATTTTCATCTTTTTATAGTACTCAACACAAACTTAAGTCAATATAGTCTAAAATTCATGTCAAATATACAGAGTGGACCTGAATTCTATCAAAGCTTTTGGCCAGCATTTGAAAATTAAAATTAAACTCACTGTTCCAATAACATTTCATCAGTGTCAGATGATAGCTTTGGCTACATGTAACCTGAAGCTATAGTAAAGGTATTCTGTCATACACGTAATGAAGTTTATGCTTTAAATAATTTACAAACAAGAATGACATGGATAGTTTTCTTTCTAATTTTTCTCTGAATGCAGTCCCAAAATGGCATATTCTGAAGCTCAACTATCTTTCTTACTAGAAGAAATATTTTCACAACCCAAAATGAGATACACTCCCCGGGATTCATGAACAGTCTGTGCAGGAATAGCTTATTCCTGCACGGACTGTTCCGTGTAGGAATAAAGCGGTGCACACTCTACATATTAATAAGGGTGTGCGCTGCTGTATTCCTACACCTACATGATGGTGTAGTAATACAGGGGGCATGTAGAAGTGCTGCATGGAGCTTTCTACACACCCCTTGTATTCAGAAAACACTGTACGGCTCTGTCTGACACAGAAGCATGTCAGAATAGAGCAGTACATAATATTAGAGCTTGACTATAATATTATGTACTACTCCAGTGATCGTAGACACTGAAATGTAAAGCCAAGCATTTCAGTGTCTGTGAAAAAAATAAATAAAAAACACAAAACACACATACCCCGAGTAGGCAGCTGCCTACAAGTGAACCCCCCCACCTCAATGTCTGTACTCTTGCCCTACATGCATTTAAGCAGTAGGGCAAGAGGAAATAATAAAAATAATAATATTTTGTTTTTTAAAAAAAAAGTAATTTAAGCACCGTGCAGCCCATTTCACAGGGCACTGTTATGCTTAACCAGGCTAAAATCCTGAATGTTAGTCAAGTACATCTGTGAATGAGTATGTTGTGTATTTGCTGTGGCATAGTGGTAGAGCTCTGGTTTAGCATGTAATATTTGCAGCGTTTGAATCCAGCTTTTGCCAATTTATTTAATACACTTTTCATGAATGTGAATGACAGATGACAATTATATGCCTCCCATGTAGTAGTGTAGGGGTGGGAATATGTGAAATATAAATGTAAAAAAAATATATATTTTTCTAATTGTATAAAAATATGTTTAAACAATCCTTAGCTACTGTAAGATTTGCGTGGATTTGGGTGGAGCTAACCATAGCTTAACATTTTAAAACTGGCTAATCATGAAAAAGTGTGGGAAAACGGCCCTATATAAACCCCACAGGTGGGAATAGAGCCATTTTAATTTGGTATTGATCACTGGCAGAGCAAATGTCGAGCATAGGTGAGGGAGTGAGCTTTTGGGCACAACGCTGGAGCATGGAGGAGTCCAGGGTCATGGTAGGCCTCCTTGTTAAAAACCATGATGCCAGATTGATGCAGGGCCAGCAATGGGGCTCCCAATACAAAGCGGAGACCTGGGACCATCTGGTACATGATCTCACCAGTGCCACTGGCATTCCCCAGACTGGTGAACAGGTGCGTCATCACTATGATGACCTAAAGCATTGGAGGGGTGAACTCTTGGCCCAGTGGATCCAAGAAATTGTGGCCAAGATGTCCCATCAGTCTGTAAGTATGCAGTCCATGCATCTGTAACTAACTATTTAAAAATTCAAACTGTGACTGTGCATGTGTGCTTAATGTGTCTTCTCTCCCCATACAGCAGCTGCTGAGAGATTCCAGAATGTAGAAGCACATGCACAACGTCTGGCCAGGCTGCACCCGTCATATGGTTAGTACAGAATAATTTCTAATATCAGCAGTAGTACATCAGAAATAGTAATGTTAGTACTCTCTGTAGATATATTTTTGCTATGAAAGTCAGGAATAATGCATGTCTTAGGCTGACAGTCTTACAACTAAGTAGTGCCAGCTGCTGTGTAATACAGACTTTAGTAGCACAAAAGGTTCAATATGCAGGAGAGGAATAGTACAATATGTATGAGTCTGTCTGAATGAACCTGCCAAGAAAGTGCTGTGTCAGGGCTACTGTAACAGTTAGAAATGAGAAGCAGTCATGCTGTGCACATACAGGAATAGTAACTGTGGATGTCTGAGGTTTGCACACATATGTTTTTTAAAAATTAATAAAGTTGATTCCAAACACTGGTGTCTGTTATTTCACTTGTATCTGAGAAATAGAAATGTGTATGTCCTGCAGCATGCATTAATTGAGGTGAACTGATTTAGCCCTGCTTGTCTGCATATGTTAGAATGTGCATCTCAAATAATTGAAAATCAGCAAGAGTACATATTACCCTTACTAATCTGTTTTATAGTCTTTATACCAGCATTGTTCTGTGTTAACCTTTCTATTTCAGCTGTATGTAGCGCTGAATGTAATGATAACTTTACAAGGCCAACAGGTGCAGACTTAAAACTAATAACGCTGTTTGGTAATGATTCCTAATTGCATTAAGTATTATTAAAAAAGTCAAATGTGCAATTCACCTAGTATACACATGATTTTCAGAGTGAAAGTAATGTGTGTTGTGTATTTATAAATACCACTGAAAATGGGAAACAAATAATGCAAGATGTGATAAGAAAATCATTGTGCCCAAAATGTATGTACTAGATAGAAAATCACAAGCAACAGACAACACTTCCCCCAGTAGCTCCGTCTGCTAAGCAGTAGAGCTGTAGTTCACTTTTGCACACACACGCACGCACACACACGCACACACATGCACACACACACACACACACACACACACACACACATACACACACACACACACACACACACACACACACACACACAATGGTTTGAATCCAGTGAGTGCAACTCACATATCAGTGCAGGTCTACAGTTGTAAACTGCAATCTGAATAGAAAAAGTCATGTACTATAGCACATATTTTCCACACAGGGCCTACAGGTGCAGAAATCGGTATATAAATTGTATGACGTGTATAATTATGAAACGTGTACAATTGCCCTGTTGATCAGCCCCAGTCTGACACATAGGTGCAGGCTAGTCATTCACACTTTGCAGTCCTGTCCAGATGAACCTCTCTGGTGTCATGCTGTCCCAGATAGTTTTCTCAGTTGCCAAGAAGCCTGCTCACAGTGAATGTCACAGTAGAAGTATGTGAAAAGCACCACACACACCAGTGTCTGTTACTAATATGTGAGTTCATTTACAGAACTGTATACAAAAACATCTGCTGAAACAGTAATCTAATGTACAATTATTTTATCTACACAGGACCCACAGTTAAAGAAATCTGCATATAAACTATGAAGTATATAACTCTGAAAAGTGTACAATTGTTCTGTTGATATGTACACTTGTTGGTCTGTAGCAGCCCCATGGCCCAGGTACAGTGTAAGTGAGGTCAGAATTTAGAGTAATTAGTAATACTGTATTGAGAAATATAATTGACAGCAGATTTTGATTGAATCTGTTGTCTTCCCCCATCATGCAACTCATCCAATAATCCGACATATATACAAACACAAGTATGTCCTTAAAATAACTACTGTTGGGACTATTGTTTCAATTTGTTTATTATTGTTATTACTGTGTGCATAATAACATTTCTTGTTAAATAACCATTGTTGTTTCCTTCCTGACATACCTCTAACTGGCATGCTGTTGCACCTCTGAATGCAATTCCATATCTGCATGTGTTCTTTTTGCTATGCCACTGTTATGATTGCACTGTTATTGTTAAACATGAATATCCATGCATGCTATATTGACTACCGTTGGCATGTGTTGTTCATGATTAACCAATAAGCTTTGTTAATTGCCACACCATAGCACATACTAAACATTGTCCACAGTACAGGCAGGCAGACACAACAGTAAGCAGAATCTTGCATGGGGAATCCCTCGATTATTTGCCAAAAAAAGGCACTACATGGATGGGAAAGAACTACAAAGCATAAACCACTGTGTATCTGCATACACACAACCAATCCCAACAGACCCACAGAAACAAAGTATGAAAACAAATGAACAGTATAGTCCAAAGGCCTTCTGGACAGAATTATCACATGATGTATGACACACACACACACTAAGACTGACATACTTCTGTGACAGAGGCACACAAACAAGTCCATATCTGCAATATTGCTGCCATAAACTGACACAGCTACAGTTGTAACAGGGTGTTGTGGAACATACATAGTCTGAGGAATACGGAATTAGAAACACAAATGGATGATAGTACTTACTGACTACAGTTTCTACAGTATTGTAGTGATATAACAAATACAAGACGTCTGACAAACACAACAAACATGAGTGTTAAACACCTGGTCATGCTTCCAATTGTCCTACTGTGGAGAGTAATGTGAACCACAGCACACTGCCAGACTCTTAAATCATACAGACAGGCCATGTCAACAAAACCCTGTTACACCAGCACCAATACATTACAACAGCAATACTTATGGTCTGTCCCCTTGTGTGCAATATTCTCCACCAGTTTGTTGGCCTCTCATCATAGTGTATGATGTAACAGGTAGTGCAAGGGAAACTCAGTAATGCTGTTGTTCACACACCTACATGATGTCCCCCTCACAGGCAAGCAAAAGAGGCAATGCTCACAAGCTGTACTCAATTATAGCAGTGTGATGCTCAGTAATTGGCTCCAGGACTGACAGCACAGCTGTTCTGGATGCAATTATACAGTGAGGACACCGGTTGGTGCACAGGCCATCAGCTGCTCTTGAGCATTAGCTACAAAAGCCATGCTTCAACCTAGTCAAACAAGCTTGATCTCAGTAGTGGAGAGAGAGAGAGACAGACAGAGACAGAGAGAGAGAGAGAGAGAGAGAGACAGAGACAGAGACAGAGACAGACACAGAGGCAGACACACACACACACAACAAAAAAAAAACAGAAAACCCGAAATAAGACACAGAAGGAACCTGAAGATAAACCAGCTATGTGAAACGTGTAAGCATGTAATTGAACGTAGTACTTGGTTTGTAATAATGGGATAGATGATTATGAAAGATATATATGTGGCATCAATACTTACTGTAATGATGTCCTGCTGAACAAATGCTGGCTCTGTCTGCAGTGAACCATACCTGTCAACTTAGCAGATCTGCATAGAATGTCAAGATTTAGGAAATCATAGTGTTTTTTTCTATTCCTCCACACATCTATATTACCCTGGCAAATAGCTGAAGGTGGAAGTAATGAAGTTATGACAGACACATGAGTTTCAGACCCCACCACCTTCAAAGCAGTAATGGTAATGTGAAATGTATCATGCACAAACTTCATAGGTTTGTAATAGGCATATCTATGATCAGCCCCTATATATCCCTCCCTAATGTTAGGCTTTGTCCACATGCAATGCTCTATTTTGTTGTAAGGTGGAACAGTTAAGCTGTGGAGAAATGGATATTTTGGGCTCCTGCGCCCCCAATTTACAGTGCCTTTGGTCAGATGTTTTGTAGTGAGAGGTTCAGACTGTGGATCTGATGTCCAAATGCACTATATATATATATATATATATATATATATATATATATATATATATATATATATATATATATATATACAGAGAGAGAGAGAGATAGGCATGTATGTCTATATATATATATATATATATATATATATATATATATATATATATATATATATATATATATATATATATATATATATACTACTGCTTAAAAGGGCTTACTCCTGCTTACCCTGTGCTAATTTCTTTAAAAGAAAAGAAAAAAAGGGGTGATAGGAAAGTGTTGAAAAGGGGGCACACAGAGGGAAGAACAATGGGGAAAATAGCTAAGTATGTGCAGGACAAGTATAGGGAAGGTCCATAGCTGTCCATTTCTTGTACAGCAACAGCTGTGCATATATACTGAATGTTGAGGTATATTTGGACAATCACACCCCTGAGAGAGAGGTGAGGACAAAAATAATGAAGCCAGTTAGACCACATTACATGTGTCCAGTGGACATGTGTGTGAAATGGACAGTTATGTATGGAGTGAAATATTTGTTTTGTGAACAGATAGCCCTTTTCTTTTCTAAGATGAGAGTGGGATGTTGGGGAAGGATAGTAGGTATATTTGGGGTGGTATATGACACATGTGGGGAGTAAATACCTCATACGGGAGGTGTGTTTGGAAATCGGAAGCCCATAAGCCCCCAAATGGAAACAGTGGGACATAGCCCCCCACCTATGGGCAGTCACCACTGCACCTTCATGGCCCAAAGGTGGCTGTGCTGGGGGCTGAGCAGGAGGGCAGGCTGACCCTCTAATTATGCCATGTGACCCTCAAGCTGATGTAGCAGATCTTCAAACTCAGTACGCAACAATCCCCGGACCTGACTTCAGGTGACAGTATCCTGTCTGTGTCCACTCTCAGGGGGGGACATGCCCCATCCCCAGAGGTGGTTCCACTCAAAGGTGGTGCAGGACCAGCTTATGAGGTAGTCCTGGGGTGGGTCCTAGATGTGCCAAGGCATGGTGCCATGGCCATATGAGGTGGGAGAGGTGGGTACACTGTGACCGGCCTTCCCAAACGTGCTATGGTATTGCAGTTGTAGAACATATCTGGGTTAGTAATAGTCAACACAATCCAGGATTACTGATAACAGCATGCATAGATATTCCCACTAACCCAAAACACCAGATCTGGAACAGTCGCATAGCAAACAGAACACATGCATATATGGAACCACAGTGGCCATTACAACAGCATGCAGGTTACATTGATAGCAACAGGCCATCAATGATACTGTTTCAACATGGAACATTAATAGAAACACATTTTAATATTTCTTGAACAATAGGACATATGTCCCAACAGTAGGTTTGGTGTAAATATACCCACTGATGTGTATGTTTAGATTATTGTTGCAGATATGGTAAGGGGGAGAGATGTCAATTAACAACTTATACATCCTTGCAGTATGAGGTCCTCTGACCTTTTTTTCCTGTTTATGCCTTCCAGGTACAATGTCCTGGGAATGTCTCCCTGCATAGTCACCACAGGAAAATGACATCATTATATCAGTTCCTGATAGTGCATCATGACATCCTCTTTGGGTGCAGGGCCCAGGATCTGCAGGAGAGGACCGCGCTGTGGAATGAGTTCATCCACAGGGTAAATGATGTTAGCCTGCAAAACTGCAATTATGGGCAGGTGCGGCATCACTGCACAAACCTCATCCGCCACAACCGCCAGAGTGCCACTGCAGTTAGGAGGGACCAGCAAGCCACAGGTGGGGCTCATGCCATCCAGCCCCCACTGATGCATGCTGAGGAGCTCCTTGCCAGCCTTGGGGCACCTGCACGCCAGCCAAGCCAACAAGCTGAAGACAGTATTGTGGAGGTGGGTGCCACCCACACAGTGGATGAGGAGCATCCAGGTAAAGCCCCAGGGCACTTTAATAGACCACTGTTGCTTATCCACCTTCATCTGTAAAGTATCTACATGCATATATCAGATAAGATAGTCTGTTGCTGCAGTGTAGTAATGAACAGATGTGCATAATCTCTAGTATTGTGAGTTTGTACTGTTGATGTGCTGAAATGCTGCTCCCACCCTGTACCAATACCACAGGTGTTGCTACTGACATTAGATCTCTCACACAACTATTTAGGTCCCTCTGGTATCCAACTGGGGTAGCAGCCTGTAGCTAGTGAGTATGGAGTTGTTTTGTTCAGGTTTGCCAATACATCGGCCATGATATGGCCATGCTATTTGCCATGTACACATTTAACACACCTACCCATAATGCATGCTGTACATGTTCACTTATTGTTGCTGTTAACTGCACTGCATCACATTGGTCACCATGGTGCCACATCTGAAGGGTATGTAAGAGTCCAGCAGTATACCTAAAAACCTGTCAGTGCAAGATGTGTGGACAGAGATGAACATAATGGTGGTACAAATGGCCTACAGTAGGGACATGTCTGACACATTACCCTTCTACAGTGGCTACAACAGTGTATACACCACTATTACAATGGCAACTGTTCCTAATCTAAACACTGGCAAATCACAATACCACATTCCACACCTTTTACAACCTGTAATGTGATCCTACAATGAGCAATGAATGTGTAATATGGAATCCTATGTTAGGACAACAAATATGGGGAATGCATACCTTAACAAACACTGGAAGCATATGTGTGCACACATTCCAAATAACATATTGTGGAATCAGTTGGTGAGGTACTGACAGCATTCACTCTTCTTGAGTACATACTTTCCATCAAGTACAGGGCCTCAGTGTCACACCAAGTAATGGTCTGCTGTCCATGACATCTGCCCACTGACCTGCAACAGAGGCAGCCATGGCTTGCACACATCTTAAAAACCATGGAAGAGATCCCATATCTGAAAGGTAGCACTCAGGAGTGGGAAAAGTAGCCTTACCTCAACATTGCATATACCATGGCAAACGGTGCAAACAGTCATGTATGTGTGTATGAAGTATGTGACAACATTCATGTAGAAAATAAATAGAAGGCCATCCAAGAAAGATGACAACACATGTTCCAAACTGGTCATGGAGGCTGGTCAGTAACATGCAGCAACACTGAGGGACTTGTCAGAATGTCTAGCAAGTGCTGCCTGTGCAGTACCTGTGTTGACAATTGCCTGGAAGCTGCATAAGTGTGGCCTATGGGTTAGGATAATCAGACAGAAGAGTTTTCCACAGGAAACATCAACCAGAGCTTTCTACAGGTAGCATATGCATAACATCAAGTCTCCCAAAGGCATGTGTTGCAATGTGTAATGGTGTACTGATGCCATTGTTGAAACCTAAACATGTGGTGCACAAGCAAATCCTCATTTCACCTCTGATCCACCATCCCCATTTTTACCTTGCTACTGCCAGTGTACACTTTTAGGTTTGCTGTTCATTACCATGAACTAGGCCGGTAGACATGATGTTCTGAATTTGGAACACTGCAAAATAACACTCACGTGTGGCCCATAGTTGTCAAGCATCTACAATAAGGCTGAGGATGGGTAGGGGTGTCATCCTGAAACACAGCAGTGAACTGAAGCATGCATGCACAGCTCGCTAAGAATGGCTGTATCTGAACACAGTCAAGATAATGAACTGTGCCACACATAAATCTGAACTCAATTGCTAGAGCCTTCCTGTATTCTGACAGAGTGCTGTTCAAACTATCTGGAGATATACAGAGCTAAGTATATTTTTCTGGCACTTCAGAGTTGTGCACTGTTAATTGTTGCATGACTAATTTTATATCATTGCTGGCTGACTTCATAGTTGTGTGCTGTTATTTTTGCTTCACTGTACAGTTTTTCAGATCTCTGCTGAAGATGTTGGTCTTCTCCACCTCCCCCTATTTCTCTGTGACTTAAGTTGGTATAACTGGTTTTACATCCTGCGTGCTATCTGACTATCTCAAGGATTACTTGCATAAAATTAGACCCTCTTAGTAACAGCCTGCATATCATTGCTGGAGCCTTCCTGTGTCCTGACAGAGTGCTCTTCAACCTATCTGGAGATATACAGAGCTAAGTATATTTTTCTGGCACTTCAGAGTTGTGTACTGTTAATTGTTGCTTGACTAATTTTATATCATTGCTGGCTGACTTCTGAGTTGTGCAGTTATTTTTGCTTCACTGTATAGTTTCTCAGATCTCTGCTGAAGGTGTTGTTTTTCCCCTACCCACTCTCCCTATTCCTGTCTTGTTGTTTAAATTTGGAGGCTTTTGCAGTTGCCTGCCCCCACTGTAGATTTGATCTGGGACACTCCCCCCCAGTCCCATCTCTTTACCTCAGTCTACCTAATAGACTCCTTCTGCACTTGTTTTTAGTCATTTTTAATTTAATTGCATTTCCTTAAACTGTTTGGTCTAACATTGCTACATACTCAAGTGTGCTAGCTTGCACTTGCACTGCATTTGAATTGTTTTTACTGATGTTTTAGCTACTTTTCTGTATTAAAAAAAATCTAAGCCTGTTTCCTACCTTTCCTGTAACTAGTGTAGGCAGATTCAGATTTGCTGTATCCAGGACTGTGTGTACAGTCTGTTGAAAGGAGATATGGTGGGAAGGTGACAGAGATATGTAGTACGAACTGTGGTAACCTTGCTGTATGAGTTGCTCAGACCTGTTTCCATCTTTATGTCTTTCAGCCAAGATGGCACATGCACAGTTGCCCACCTATTCCAACGCTGAGAATGACGTGTTGATAGCACACATGATCCAGCATTATTCACTGCTGTTTGGCAGGCACGCACATGAGCAGCAGGAGTGACTGCCCTGTGGAACGACCAAGTCCACAGGGCCAATGATGTTGGACTGCACAACTGCAGTTATGAGCAGGTCCAGCATCATTGTACTGACCTGCTTCGCAATTCCCGTCGGCATGCTGCTGCAGTCCAGGGGGATCACCTCACCACAGGGGGGGCCATGCCATCCATCCCCCCCGACATGTGTGGAGGAGCACCTGGCCAGCCTCATGGCACCTGCCCGTCTGGACCACCAACATCCAGTGGATCCCTTCATGGAGGCAGATGTCATCCATACACCGGCTGAGGAGCCTGCAAGCAAGGACACAGGGCACATCAGTAGACCACTGTTGTGTAAACATCCACATTGGTACAGGTAGATCATGCATATCTGACATGTCATAGATATATTGTGTTGCTGCATTGTATTGATAAACAGATGTCCAGATGTGGTAGTATCATGGGAATGTACTGTTGATGTATGGTAATACTGCATCCAGCTTGTAGCAGTGCCACAGGTGTGGCCACTGACAATGCATCTCTCACCCTCTTATGTAGGTCCTGCCAGGATAACAACAAGGCAGCAGCCTGTAGCTGGTGAGTATGTTTTATGTAGATGCTTGCCAACACACCAGGCATGTAAAGGTGATGGTATATTCCATGCACACATCTAACACACCTACCCTGAATGCATGCTGTACATGTGAATGTATTGTTCCTGTGAAATGCACGGTCTCACAGGGGTGACCATGATGGGGTATTGGAAGGGTATGTCAGACACCTGCATGATAACTAACATCCTGTCATTACAGAATGTGTCCACAGGGAGTAACATACTGGTGGTAGGCATGGCCTTACAGTAGTGACATGTTCTGAACAACACCCATGTACAGTGCAACACCAGTGTATATACCTGTAGGACAATGGCAACTGCTGCAGAGATACACTATGGCATAAGGTATTACAGTAGTCCACATTATTGGTTGGGTCTAGGCTGCAACATGTGGTGTTCAGTGTATGGGACACTGCAAAGTGACACACGTGTAGGGCATACTTGTTATGCATCTGCATAAAAGCTGAAGGGGGGGTCTCAGCATGACACACCAATGCACTGCAGCAGGGATCCTAAGGATGGTAGGAATGGCTTTATCTGCACATAGTCAGGTTCAGGACCTGTGGCAGCCATAACCCTACCCACACAGCAATAGTGACGACAGTGTGTGAACACCATGGGATGTGAACATGGCTAGACCTTGCAATCATGCAGAATAGGGGGACATGTGTATGGCAAACTGACCATACACTGGCAAATGCAGATGGCCCACACTGGTATACTCCTGCCAGGAGCAGTGATTGCTGTAGAACACAAAACAAAATGTGTGTTAAACCATCATGATAAGAGTGTGCACACATATGCCCTCATGGTGTGTATGCATTGCGGTCAGCAGCCACACACCTAACATAATCTGCAGACAATGCATGTGAAAGTACAGGGCATATGTCACATATCGGGCTCATGTACTACTAAGATATGCGGTGATGTGGTCCCATGGCAGATCAAGGATGTGTGTGTAAAATCAATAATGGTGTGTACACTCTCCATAGCCATGGTATGCTCTGATGGTTGTCAGTGTAAGAGTATTACAGTGGCCATACATGGTCTGTTGATGTTGACAGCTGAAAATCAGGCAGCAGGCATTCACCAATGACAACTGTCCACATATCATCTCAGGTATGTGTTGCTGACAAACACAGGGGCTGTGAGAAGTAAAGCTGACATAACTGACACAGTACTACACATTCCACAATGGGTTGTCCACCTCTGAGTTGTGGTGCACAGTACATGGCAGGGTGAAGAACAGGTGCACAGCAATACCGTGTACATGGGTGCAGTGGTATACAGGGGAAGGGGCATCACCTACTGACACAGCGCATGTATCACACACATGTATATTGTTGCTAGCATGGATTGACTATAGCTGAACTGCATGCTGTTCTGTACAATATGTTCTGCATGTTGGCAGATGGGTAATAGGAGGACTGTGTGTACTATCATTATGCAACCTCACCTGTATGTGTGTGTGCATCCTGGTAGTTAGTTAGTTTGCCTGCAGGGTCACTCTGGTGAAGTGGAGAGAGGTAGATGCATGTAAAATGTGTGTGTGTGTGCATGTGTGTGTGTTTGTGTGTGTAGTCATGTATGCACATGCGTGACTGTGCGGTGTTCATATGGCTGTACCTCCCTTAGGGACCATACAGTACATGGACATGGACTACTACATTACACACCAGGAATACCTGTCATGTGTGTAATCACAGGACAGTAAATAGTATAATATGGCCTGTAGCATGGAACAGGCATCCAAAGGGAAGGTAGACCCGGGTACTCACTTAATAATCACAGTCAGCAGAGAGGTCACCTACAACCCACGTATGCAGCTCTATAGATGCATTGGGGAAGTACTAGTCAACACCAGGGAGTGTATCCAAATATTACAGTTGTCACACGATGGGCTGATGGAGCAGCATATCTGGCATGTACTGAGCATTATATACACATGACACACCAGTGGGAGGTATTATGGATACAACATAGTAGCCCACACATATATGGGCCATGCACATCATTTCTGGGCATACAGAGGGTGCATACTGAATGACAGCAGTGAGGCCATGTAAATCCTCTACACACAGGTCAGGCATGTAAAGTAGCAATAGGCCTTGTGTTGTGGCTGCTTGTGTGGGCATTTAGAGGACTGTGATGTTAATGAGTAGTATCAAAGTGTGTATGTTAACAAGTGTGATGCAGGATGGGGTAACACATGAACATATATGTGGGACTGTCTGTAAAGCCATAGACAAGCAGGTATTACGGTGGTGTGTGCGTGTGTGTGTGTGTGTGTGTGTGTGTGTGTGTGTGTGTGTGTGAGTGTGTGTGTGTGTGTGTGTGTGTGTGTGTGTGTGTGTGTGTGTGTGTGTGTGTGTGTGTGGGTGTATTGTTAGGCAATGCTGTACAGGTTTTAAAGTGCATTTATTCTTTTCCCCCACAATTGCCGAGGTGGGTCAGTGTCCCTCCTGCATGCAATCTGATGTAGGTGTCCATACAGACACCGATGATGATGATGATGATGATGATGACGATGACGATGATGATAATGTTGAGGCACAGGTAGGGTTGTCAGGGGCCGACACTGGGCCAATATTTCACATCCCCCTTTTAGCCACCCCACCCCCTGCACACAGTTTCAGTGCATATACACACCCTATCACCAGTGGCCATAGCAGAGGGAAAGCTGGCATTCAGTGACAGTGCACAGGAAAATGTGGTAACCATGCCTACTGTGTACAGTCACAGCAGGCATAGCCAGATGTCTGGCAGGCCACCACATAGACAGACGTCCCATGGTGCTCGTGGTAGGGCCGCTGGATATCATGCCCCTGGCAGAGGCAACATAGCTGCTACCAGCAAAAGCATGTTTCAGGCTGTCATGGCAGTGCAGGCACATATAGAACGTTAAAAATCACAACACCAGCTCTTCAGCTCGAAAAAATAGTGAATAAGAACCCAAATGTAGAATACAACAACAGCCAGTTCACCAAACACGATTTATTTGCTGTACAGTCTCTAGCGCCTCGGCTCAACAAAGCCTTCAAGGAGTAAATTACAATACATCACTATTACCTATTTATACACACACCTATTAACTAATTACATAATTAAACAATCATTAAACAATTAAAAAATCCATTACCTTTTAAAAAGACAGATTTATATTACACTTTTCCAACAACAATCCACATTCAGTCCCTTTGGTGTAAGTGTCTGATATTTTAAAATGAAAATTAATTCCTTTCTTAAAAGTAGATTCTTCATTCTTTCTTCACTAACTCCCTTACTATCAACCTCTTCTAATATAGATACCCTAAAATTAGTTATATCAGGATTGTGGAATTTAACAAAATGTTGAGCCAAAGGGCTCTCTAATTTGTTGTTTTTAATGTCCCTCAGGTGTTCCATTATTCTCACCTTAAACATTCTTTTCGTTTGTCCTATATAGAATTTTTTACAACCACATTTTATCGTGTAAATAACTTGTTTAGTAAGACAACTAAAGGAACCTGTTGATTTATAACTTTTTCCATTAATATAATGAAAAATATTCTCCACATGAGAGCAAATTTTGCACTTCCCACAAGGTGTTGTACCTAAACTACCTATTATTCTACCTATATGTGAAGTAGGTGGTTCAAATTTAGTGTGTACTATCATATCTTTAATATTTCTCCCTCTACGGTAACTAAATATTAATTTTTTCTTCATCATCCCCTTTAATTCTTCATAATTCTGTAAAAATCGCCAAAAATATGATATACAATTCTTTATATCATTACTACAAATATTATATGTGGATACCATAAAAATACTATCCATGTCTCCACCTTCTTCATTGTACTTTATTCCTCTATACTTTTTGTTTTGAAACTTCCCATTGTACCTCTTTCTAAATATTTCATCTCTACTTCTTTTTAATACTTGCATATCATATTTCCTGTTTTTAAACATTTCCATCGTATTATTAGTTTCTTTTAAAAATTTATCTTCATTATTACATATTCTGGAAATTCTTAAAAATTCACCGTATGGTATTGCTTCTATAGTATGAGTAGGATGGCAGCTAGTGCCCATCAGAAATTGATTAACTGAGTCAAATTTCCTATGTATGCTAGTGGAAATATGTTTTCCTACAGTTCCCTTTAAATTAATATCTAAAAAAGAGACATTATCTCCACATTGTAATCCATCAAAATGGATATCAAATCTATTATTTTGTATATCTTTTATAAAATTGTCAATTTCAGATTTGCCTCCTTTACACAAAAAAACCAAATCATCTATGAACCTAAAATAATGCATAACATATGTATTAACAAAATAGTGTGTATAAATACATTCAGATTCCATTAAACCCATAAAAATATTGGCATACATGGGTGCAAAGGCTGCACCCATTGCTGTGCCCTGTATTTGATGATAAATTGTATTATAAAAACTAAAGTAATTATTATCCAAGCAAAATTTTACCAATTCCATTACATAATGTGTTAATGGATAATCTCCCATTGATTTAAACAGTGCCTCTAAACCATGTATATTTTTAATATTAGTATATAAACTACTAACATCTAATGTTAACCAATACATATCCTCACACCACACAACATTCTTAATTTTATTTAAAAAATCAAATGAATCTTTAATATATGATGGCAATTTTATCACTTCTTTTAGCAGCACTTCATGTAAAATAAGTCCTAGATTATGCAAGAAGTAATTACTAGCCGAAACTATCGGTCTACCTGGAGGGTTATTTATGTTCTTGTGCAGCTTCGGTAAACAATAAAACTGTGCAAAACTACAATCACTTATGTTTAACTTACATTCAACATCATTTTCATTCCAATAGCCTAGTCTAAGACCTTTTTGAATTAGTTCCATATAATTATTTTTGGCCATTGTCAATTCCGCTAAAGAACTCTCCCTATATACTGATGTATTTGTTAACAAATTCATACACATCTTAAAATATTGCGTATGATGCATGATAACTATTTTGTTGCCTTTATCTGAAGGCTTTACTATCAGCTCTTTTTGTCTTGAAAATTTAATTAACTCAGACCATTCATTTTTAGTTAAATTGAAATTTACAGTGGAAGTATTTACATTTTTTACAATTTCATCAATCTCAAAATTTATCATAGTGGAAAAAGTCTTGATGCCTTCATGTATAAAAGGTGGAACAAACTTCTTGTTCCCTCTTATTTTCGAGGTATCTATAGTGCAATAAGCGTTTAGTTCACTCAAGCATGATACAAATGATTCATTTATAGATTCTCGGTCATCCTCAAAATCACCACTGTCTAAACTACTTATTTCAAACTCTTTCTGTTCCACATTCTCATTTGCAATACAATTAAAATAGTACCATAAATGTAATTTCCGTATAAACTTAAAGACATCAATTTTACACTGATACATTTTCGGAAAAACTGTCGGAACAAATTTCAAACCATGATTTAACACTGTATACACATTTTCATTAATAAGGCAGCCTGATAAATTCACTACTTTGTTACGAACATTAAAATTAATACCATTTTGTCCTTTTGTTGTCGCGCCAAGGGCGATATGGTCCTCCCCTATAATTCTCTTGTTCTGCATACGTTCTTTTGTATTGTTGTTGCCTCCCTGCTGGTCTATAACCGCCGAAATGTTCAGGTAGGAAACAGTCATCAGCCGGCGGTGATAAAGGGGGAAAGTCATGTTCTTTTTCACTGTAACACGGTGCTCTGCTTGGTTGTTTATCAGTGTGCCTAGAAAAACTTTCAGTTCTCGCTTGCTGATTGTCCTTCACATTCGAAAAGTTACGATTGTAACGTGGTCTCTGATTGGCTCCGCCAAAAAAGGCAGTACCATTTTCAAAGTCTCTCAGGTCTCTTGAGATTTTATGAATCTTCTGTTCTATACATTTGTTTTCAAGAATGTGAACCTTTTCTTGAATATCAATCAAACAAGATTCAAACTTAGTTCTGTCCAGTGTAACCGATAAATTCATACATAATAAATTGATGTCTTTTTTAATATTAGCTAGTTTTACAATGTCCCGCTCTATTAAGATTTTCAACCATTCTATGGAACATTGATGCGCTGCTTTTTCCCATCTGTTCATAAACACTTTATCAGTTGCGCATGAGGAAACAAAAGGTTCTGATGGAAATTTTATGGCTCGTAAGCCTCTGGGCACAATATTCAAATCAACATACCTTTGAAGACTGGTATAGTTATAGTGTGTGAGCATCTCTTTATCCATTAAATTTTTAAGCTTGGATAACAGTACCTTAATTTCACCTGGATATTCTGTGGATCTTTTACCAACATGGGCAAAAGGATTAGTGTCTCTCTTGCTTCTAGTTTCAGCAAAAAAGCGTTCCCAAATCGGGATACCTGAGTTGACATCTCCATTTCCTTCCGTTCTATTCATACTAGAATCCATGTTTCGATTAAGGAAACCTTCTATAGACCGATGGGAGGTAGTCACGTTTTCCTCCCTAAATATTCTAGGTATATTCACCCCTGGATCACTGGCCATGGAGAACCGCTAAGGAGAAAGACAAAAATCACAACACCAGCTCTTCAGCTCGAAGAAAAATATGAATAAGAACCCAAGTGTAGAATACGACAACAGCCAGTTCACCAAACACGATTTATTTGCTGTACAGTCTCTAGCGCCTCGGCTTAACAAAGCCTTCAAGGAGTAAATTACAATACATCACTATTGCCTATTTATACACACACCTATTAACTTAATTACATAATTAAACAATCATTAAACAATTAAAAAATCCATTACCTTTTAAAAAGACAAATTTATATTACACTTTTCCAACAGCAATCCACATTCAGTCCCTTTGGTGTAAGTGTCTGATATTTTAAAATAAAAATTAATTCCTTTCTTAAAAGTAGATTCTTCATTCTTTCTTCACTAGCTCCCTTACTGTCAACCTCTTCTAATATAGATGCCCTAAAATTAGCTATATCAGAATTGTGGAATTTAACAAAATGTTGAGCCAAAGGGCTTTCTAATTTGTTGTTTTTAATGTCCCTCAGGTGTTCCATTATTCTCACCTTAAACATTCTTTTCGTTTGTCCTATATAGAATTTTTTACAACCACATTTTATCGTGTAAATAACTTGTTTAGTAAGGCAACTAAAGGAACCTGTTGATTTATAACTTTTTCCATTAATATAATGAAAAATATTCTCCACATGAGAGCAAATTTTACACTTCCCACAAGGTGTTGTACCTAAACTACCTGCAAATGAGAATGTGGAACAGAAAGAGTTTGAAATAAGTAGTTTAGACAGTGGTGATTTTGAGGATGACCGAGAATCTATAAATGAATCATTTGTATCATGCTTGAGTGAATTAAATGCTTATTGCACTATAGATACCTCGAAAATAAGAGGGGACAAGAAGTTTGTACCACCTTTTATACATGAAGGTATCAAGAATTTTTCCACTATGATAAATTTTGAGATTGGTGAAATTGTAAAAAATGTAAAAATTTCCACTGTGAATTTCAATTTAACTAAAAATGAATGGGTTGAGTTAATTAAATTTTCAAGACAAAAAGAGTTGATAGTAAAGCCTTCAGATAAAGGCAATAAAATAGTTATCATGCATCATACGCAATATTTCAAGATGTGTATGAATTTGTTAACAAATACATTAGTATATAGGGAGAGTTCTTTAGCGGAATTGACAATGGCTGAAAATAATTATATGGAACTAATTCAAAAAGGTCTTAGACTAGGTTATTGCAATGAAAATGATGTTGAATGTAAGTTAAACATAAGTGATTGTAGTTTTGCACAATTTTATTGTTTACCAAAGCTGCATAAAAACATAAATAACCCTCCAGGTAGACCGATAGTTTCGGCTAGTAATTACTTTTTGCATAATCTAGGACTTATTTTACATGAAGTGCTGCTAAAAGTAGCTATAAAATTACCATCATATATTAAAGATTCATTTGATTTTTTAAATAAAATTAAGAATGTTGTGTGGTGTGAGGATATGTATTGGCTAACATTAGATGTTAGTAGTTTACATACTAATATTAAAAATATACATGGTTTAGAGGCACTGTTTAAATCAATGGGAGATTATCCATTAACACATTATGTAATGGAATTGGTAAAATTTTGCTTGGAGAAAAATTACTTTAGTTTTTATAATACAATTTATCATCAAATACAGGGCACATCAATGGGTGCAGCCTTTGCACCCATGTATGCCAATATTTTTATGGGTTTAATGGAATCTGAATGTATTTATACACACTATTTTGTTAATACATATGTTATGCATTATTTTAGGTTCATAGATGATTTGGTTTTTTTGTGTAAAGGAGGCAAATCTGAAATTGACAATTTTATAAAAGATATACAAAATAATAGATTTGATATCCATTTTGATGGATTACAATGTGGAGATAATGTCTCTTTTTTAGATATTAATTTAAAGGGAACTGTAGGAAAACATATTTCCACTAGCATACATAGGAAATTTGACTCAGTTAATCAATTTCTGATGGGCACTAGCTGCCATCCTACTCATACTATAGAAGCAATACCATACGGTGAATTTTTAAGAATTTCCAGAATATGTAATAATGAAGATGAATTTTTAAAAGAAACTAATAATACGATGGAAATGTTTAAAAACAGGAAATATGATATGCAAGTATTAAAAAGAAGTAGAGATGAAATATTTAGAAAGAGGTACAATGGGAAGTTTCAAAACAAAAAGTATAGAGGAATAAAGTACAATGAAGAAGGTGGAGACATGGATAGTATTTTTATGGTATCCACATATAATATTTGTAGTAATGATATAAAGAATTGTATATCATATTTTTGGCGATTTTTACAGAATTATGAAGAATTTAAGGGGATGATGAAGAAAAAATTAATATTTAGTTACCGTAGAGGGAGAAATATTAAAGATATGATAGTACACACTAAATTTGAACCACCTACTTCACATATAGGTAGAATAATAGGTAGTTTAGGTACAACACCTTGTGGGAAGTGTAAAATTTGCTCTCATGTGGAGAATATTTTTCATTATATTAATGGAAAAAGTTATAAATCAACAGGTTCCTTTAGTTGTCTTACTAAACAAGTTATTTACACGATTAAATGTGGTTGTAAAAAATTCTATATAGGACAAACGAAAAGAATGTTTAAAGTGAGAATAATGGAACACTTGAGGGACATTAAAAATAACAAATTAGAGAGCCCTTTGGCTCAACATTTTGTTAAATTCCACAATTCTGATATAACTAATTTTAGGGTATCTATATTAGAAGAGGTTTACAGTAAGGGAGCTAGTGAAGAAAGAATGAAGAATTTACTTTTAAGAAAGGAACTAATTTTTATTTTAAAATATCAGACACTTACACCAAAGGGACTGAATGTGGATTGTTGTTGGAAAAGTGTAATATAAATCTGTCTTTTTAAAAGGTAATGGATTTTTTAATTGTTTAATGATTGTTTAATTATGTAATTAGTTAATAGGTGTGTGTATAAATAGGTAATAGTGATGTATTGTAATTTACTCCTTGAAGGCTTTGTTGAGCCGAGGCGCTAGAGACTGTACAGCAAATAAATCGTGTTTGGTGAACTGGCTGTTGTTGTATTCTACATATAGAACGTTACCCCACAGACAGGGCCAGAGGCTGCAGAGGGCTGCTCTTGCATCTTCAAATGACAATGCCCGTGAACTGGCTGGTGCTATCCGTGGATTAACTGAGTTCATGGATAGACGATCTGGTGAGATGATGGCCCTTATCAGCCATGGTCTGTCCGTGCTTGAACATGTGGTGGGAGTGCGGCGATGTCTGCATAGATGTAGGCCAACAGCGCCAACAGCTGGTAGTCAACGTGGACATGCCAGGACACCAAGGGGCTCCCTTAGTGGCAGTAGCAGTCCCGGCAGTTTGGGAGATGTGCTATCCACACCACACCACAGCAGGCCATGTGCACATGGTCCTGGCCAGTCCCAGGAGGGACCTGGTACCAGCGGACAAATGTCATCAGCAGGTGAGAGTAGCACATCGAGGCCTGTACCTGGATGTGCCTGCAGAACCCCTGGCAGGCACAGTCCATGTGTCTGTGGCCAGAGGCAGTGAACTGCACATCCTGCCAGGTATGGTCTGCAACTGTCCATAAATACCTGTGTAGGGCAGCCACATGGCAGAACTGTGTGCATGCATACCCACACACTATGCAAACACACCTAGGGCAACCCCATACCTAGACACACCACATCACCCCAGCCAGCTCCCCAGATTACACCCCTCACCCACACACATGGTGTCAAATATATGGCCCACCCTCAGCTTCTGGCAAACCAACACCACACCTTGTGCATATGATGATATGCCCCATCCCTGTCATCCATACCATCGATGCAGGGACAGGCTGATATGGTTCTGATGCACACAGTGACTGTACAACAGTGTACCACAGTACTGCAGTGTAACATGTTGTAGGGAGTAGAGTGTGAGGAATATGTGGTAGGTAGTGTAGCCATCCAGCAATGATGCCTTATAGATGTTAGTAACACTGGTTGGTTGTGGTCTCTATAATGTTATCCAATTGTGTTGTAGGTGTACATGTGTCAGCACTAGGATGCCCTGTGCATATGATGATACCTGTGCCCCATCCCTGTCATCCATACCATCGATGCAGGGACAGGCTGATATGATTCTGATGCACATGGTGACTATACAACAGTGTACCACAGTACTGCAGTGTAACATGTTGTAGGGAGTAGAGTGTGAGGCATATGTGGCAGGTAGTGTAGCCATCCAGCAATGATGCCTTATAGCTGTTAGTACCACTGGTTGATTGCAGTCCCAATAATGTTATCCATGTGCATTGTAGGTTTACATGTGTCAGCATGAGGATGGTCTGCAGTCATATTGCACAACAGGTATGTCACTGTGCTGACACCATGGCTGTGACATATCTGGGATACAGTCGAACATATTTCACAGGTTACTAAACTGGTTATTGCCTGTACCACATGGACAGATGGCCCGCTGAGGCATGTATACCCTGCAGCCTTATGTAGACCCATCCACATACATGCACACTGTTACTTGCCAACACTGGGACTGGACCCCTACCTAGCTATGTCGTGATACTGACATGTGTGGCTTACATTGCACACACTGCACAGCATTTAGGGTGAGGTGTGTCTCAGGTTACATGGTACATGCAGAACATCCCCTGTCATGTACAGTATGCTAATGGAGAATGTAATGGGTGTATTTGGATGATACGCAGTGTGGCATACCGTCATATACACATTTACAGACACATAACAGCCAGACACACATCTGATATACCAGGGCCTATCACTGATAACTAACTTGACCATGTCTCCACAATGTGTTACAGGTAGGCTGCACACATCACATGTATAACTGGCTTGGATTGTGGTAACAGTTACCTGTATGATTGATGGTGACAGTGGTAACTGTAACATGGTATATGGGACATATACTTGGTGTACCATGGTGTAATAACAGTGTACACAGCACCCACATCTGCTACTGGATATTGTACTCCCTGAAACCCATGATGACACTCTGCCATACCCACCATCACACACTGGCCACGACTGTGATACAACCCATAATATACCCCAACATTGGTACTATAGGGATATGCATCTCATGCACATGCCACATGCATAGTATGGTATCAATCCAGTGTATGATGCTTGTACATATCCCAGCTGGATACCTGCCATTTGCACATCTGTACAGGGACTGACAGTCATCAGCTTTCAGGTAGCTATGCAGTAGCATGAGTGCATTGACAGACCAGTAAGGGGTATATACTGTGACACAGCTCACACACCAGGCATACAACAGGGAAGCCTCGATGTCCAGCCATGCTCACAGGTGTGCCTGTTATCAGTACTACATTAAGCTCTCGGCTCTTGCCTGGGTTAACACTGTCAACAGTAGTACTGCCATGATACGCTACATGCCAGTGTGACAGCACGTACCCTGGGCTACTACACCTGTATGTAACACATTCACACAGATAGTGCTGTACAGGCCTCATATATGTCTGTGTCCCACACATGACACTCACACCACTTGCTAGCGTAATGACAGCACATAGGTGCATGTATTGTATATGGCATTACATGCACTTATTACAGGTTATCAGACTGGGTCATGTGTCCTGGTTACCAGGGCTAAGCTATGCTTAGCAAGTATCAACATTCCTGCAATATAACAGCTAAGCTGATTTGCACACTAGTAAGTGCTGCCTACACTGTGTAAGTGCTTGTACATTTACCCATAACTTAGCACTGCTTAGCTTCACGGAAACCCACGCAAATCCACTTAAAGCTGCTCAAAACTGCCTTAACTACTCTGCATCTGACAGCCCTTGTCCTGCCCAGCAACAAAATGAACAGCCCTTGCAGGGCTTGAACCCAGGATACTTTAGACTGAAATCACAGCACTTAACCACTACACCATGACCACTGTGAAGACTGATGTTGTTTTACCAATATAGCTGTCAATACACATATTGAGTAGTATTGAACATTTGCCTGTAGTGCCTCACTTGTGTAGTTCTTGTTATTAATATGACTATTGCATCAAATATGTTGTTTTGTCATAATGTGCACATAGCAAATATATATAGTGAGATACATGTGGGAGGGTAAACACAACCGTGATGTTTATTCATGACAGGAATATGGTTGTATACATATCATACATCTATATATGTCTACATATACATACACATGTATACTCATACATATGTCTGTATACACATCTGTATACTGCTACATATATATGGCCATGTGTACATCTCTTTGTATGCACATATGTATCTCTCTCTCTCTCTCTCTATATATATATATATATATATATATATATATATATACACACACACACACACACACACACACACACACACACATACGTATATATACATATGTGTATATATAGGTATATGTATATGTATATATAGATATATGTGTATATAGCAATATATGTGTGCACATCCAGTGTGTACAGATATGCCTAGTTATGTTGGTATATATGTAGATATCTATAACTACATGTGCATACATATCTATTCTGATAAACCTACTACTGTCAATATATCTGTAGATATCCATAAGTATATGTGCATATGTATCACTATCTGTTTATGCATAGACATATATTGCTCTGTATATGTATATATCTGGGTGTGTATATGTATATCTATGTACATATACATACCCATCTATATATGTCGATATGTATATGTGTAATTATATATATATATATATATATATATATATATATATATATATATATATATAGATAGATAGATATAGATGTCTGGATAATTATATCCACATATATTTTCACCATATGTCCTGAACATGGAGTGTAGCCCTACCCCAGCCTCTATAGTCCCAACTTCGTAGTGCAAGGGGATGTCAGGTATGTATAGCAGGTATATTAGTAGACTATTGCTACTGTAATAGGGATTGTCTTCACAGACATGGTGTGTGTGGGAGGTCACATCTGCTTTTCACATGTGTGCCATTGGCTACTGACAGACATCCTAATGACATCATAGTACAGTACCGCTGCTAGCACATAATGCCCCTGTGGACTGCAGCAGAGATATTGGCCAATATATGTAGACATTCTGACACACTCTGTACGGTCCAGAGGTATACACAGAACCCCTTAGTGCAAAACATGTGGACCAAGCCTGACAATATGGATGTTAACAGCCATGTAGATGGTATAACACATAACAACTGGTATACATTTGCCTCCATAGGTTATGCATTCACACACCCCTGTCTGTTCTGATCCATAATAAAAGCTGGCACGGGGTGCCATTGCCACATGCTACCCACTAGATATTAACATACATCTGTACAGCATCCCACTGCTCTGTCTGACATACATGGCTGTTAAGGGAGGCCCAGCAGCAGTACATCTGGCAAGTATCTGGACATGACACCTCACTGGGTAAGTACACTAAGCTGCTAGGCATGTAACAATGCACTGTGCAGGCTACAGGTAGACTGGCTCAACACTGGCCTACATCTCCTATGGGGGAATGCACATGTACCTGCATATATAGCAGGCTCTACAGGCATATCACAGCACAGGGTAAGATACACCTGTGTGAAAGTGCATAACCACAACCAATGTGAACACAGCCACATATGGTATGCTAGCATAATATTACAGTATATGGACTATCTGTTCAACACCATCCTCATATGTGCCACTCACAGACTATACTGGGCTGCTACACAATGTTATCTGATGCCTGTCTGTGGTATGGGACATGTGTGTGTATGGCCCTACAAACATGTAAGCCAATTCAGTAACATACAGTGGAGCAGCATGTAACATCAGATATGATGGGACCTAAAACAATGACATCTACCACAGTCTGTACACAGGCCAAAGTACATATTAACAATACACACACTGTTGACATTCAACATAAGTACACAGACCTCAGTACTGTACAAACAACCACAGAATGCCCAGGTTATGTCATCAAATATAACCCCTACTGTACTTAACATGTGTAGCAGTCTAATATCTCACTGGTTTGTTATCAGATATGATGTCAGTAATTATGGTGTAAAGCACATATGCACCTCTTAATGCATGACATATGTACGAAGGGTGACAGAGTTGTGGCTGGAGGCATATACACAGGGCCAATATTGACATGTTGCTGTGATAACCTCATACATTTACTGTTGTAACAGGGTTTGTTGCAACATATGTCCTATGAGGGATATGAAGTCAGTAACTGTCACGGCTTTCACCATCTACAGACTGCAATCTGCAGACTGTGCTCTGTGGCTAACACATGAAACCAAAGGCACCACACACTGCCAGTCTGCAGATGACCCTACAGATGGGGATTCCTCATAAACATAGAACTGACATGGCAGGTATTAAAACATGTAGGACAGCCATATCCACACACACACACACACACACACACACACACACACACACACACACACACACACACACTGTTAAACCAACATTACTCCAAATGCAGTATAGCAGCACCTACAATCTGTAGTCAGGTCAGGCACATCCCCCTCCTGTGTGTTGCCCTGTTGCCACAGTGTATGTTGTTAGAGGTAAATCCCCAATCCATCTGAAATGTTGTTTGCCAAACAACAGATCTAGTTTCTGCTCACAGTGAATGAAGAGGCCCAACACCAACATGATGTTCCTAGATATTGGAGTGTGTTGCCATGCAATTGGCTATGGGTTCCACATGCAATCAGCTAGGGGAGGGCTGCAATTCATGCAGAGGCCATCAGCTGATCATGAGCATCACTTAAAATACACATGCTGCTGCCTAATCAAAGCAAGTGTAGGTCTCCACAGCCACCAGAGAGGGAGTGAGAGAGGCAGACATAGGCAAAGAAAAGTCAGGGAGGGGTGGGAGAGTAAAACTTAAGCATGTTTGTGTCACACACCTACCAGCACAGGGTATCAAACTCCTGACGACTATGCAGTGCTATCACAATTCAGTGCAGTTATTGGCTGTGCCACATAGGTTATATGTTGTGGAGCCCTCAGAATGTATATGTGATGGTGAGTGACATCTGCAACAGGGATATGATAGCTATACGGCAGGTGCAGTACACGTGCCTGTCTGTAGGAACAGGTGCCAGCGTCAACACAGCCACATTCTCACAGGGGCGCACACACATTGACACACTTAGCAAGGCTAGGAATACAATCCATCACTAGTAAGATTGCCAGAACACATTACCATGCAGGTATTACATGAACCACAGGGGTCATATGGAGGTTATATGGGCAAAGGCTATGGGGAGGTATCTGACATCAGACAGCATGCTTCAGTATGCCAATGGGAGTTGTAATGAGTGTGACTGTGAACATACGTATCATACAACACACACACATACACGCACATGCACACACACACACACACACACACACACACACACACACACACACACACACACACACACACACACACACAGGGTGCCAGTACTGACATGCATGGGTGCATTTATTCACAGGTGTGTAGTGGTCAACTGTGCCAGACAGCTATACAAAGCTAGGTGATGGGTGCACCATGGAATCAGGCCACATGACAATAGTCTGCAGTGTGGCTCAGGGGTGTAGATTCTGGATTTGCCCACACTGGTGGGTATTGTATTCACCATCCAGTCACCTGGGTGACTATTGTATGTGGGCAATTCTGTGCATTGCTTGCCATGTATGTGTTTCTATGTCCATGACATGGATGGTGTCTGTGATGTGCACACCTCCCACATGCATGTACAGTGACATGTGGAACTGTACCTGGTGTGTCTGGCCCTTGTTGTGTACACAGATTATCATCAGATGTGCCAGTCCTGGACTCATATGGTGGGAACTGATAATTGACAGCAGGTTTACCCTGCACCTACATTGATAGCATGTTAACAGCATTCCCTGGTGTCAGTGGCATCTGTCCATACAGGGCATGTTTCCAGGCATGGTATGTCCTTTGTGGGTCACATTTGATGGCACCCACAGGTGTTGCAGGTGTCCAGTGGGGAACATGGGGAAGATGCACTGTCTGCATGTACATGCCTATTGGACAGATGGACAGGGTGCCATGCCATTTGTAGGCCACTGCAGTCACTCCATAGTTACTATCAGTGTACTACCAACACAGCGGCTGTTGCCTAGGCAAGTGTGTGTGTTTGAGGCATGGGTTGAGAGTGTTGTCTGTCTAATACTAGGGTTGCTAACTTTGTTTGCCTGGCCTTGATGTCACATGTATGGATATAGATCTGCACCCCAGCCTCTCGGCTATTTCACATATGTTATCCCTGGATGGTGGACATTGTGATATATACTAATGCCACCATATAAGAAATTTGCAAAACCCACTCCACATTGGGCCCAGGTGTTAAACACTCACAACCACCTCCACACAGAATATGAGTTACAAACACAGACACACAAGTCATGTCTGGGATTAGAGCTCCTACTTAACTATTTTATTACACTACAGCTGTACGCAGTTATAGTATGTGCCATTGAGATTACTGCAGTACTCCTTCCCCAAAGGTGTATTTCACATTGGATGACATCAGCAGGATTGCCAAAGTAGGGCATTTGAATTGTAGTGAGTATGGCTAGGCTAAAATGCACTGCTCCTTACACAGACATTGAAACACACACAAAACATCCACAACCGACATGTTTGGGTATAGAACCCCTAACAGAAGTCTATATCACACTACAGCATGAAGTTATTATAGGATGCACCACGGGGATTACCGGAGAACTCCTTCCCCAAAGGTGTATTTCGCAGTGAATGACATCAGCAGGATTGCCAAAGTAGGACATTTGAAATGTACTGAGTGTGACTAGCCGAAAATGCATTGCTCCCTACACAGACATTGAAACACACACATAACATCCAGAATTGCCAGGGGTGGGAATAGAACCCTACCAGGGTTTTATATCACACTAGAGCAGTACGCAGTTATGAGACATGCTACAGAGATTACTGGGCTACATCCTTCCCAGAGGTGTATTTCTAGGTGGATGACATCAGCAGCCTTACCAAAGTATAGCATTCAGATTGTATGTAGTGTGACCACCCTAAAAAGCATTGCTCTCTACACAGACAGACACACACACTTGCCATGTCTACGATTATAATTTCTACCCAACTAATTTATCATACTACAGCAGTTCACAATTATAGGACGCACTACTGAGATTACTGAGCTACAACCTCCCAGAGGTGTATTTCTATGTGGATGACATCAGCAGCCTTGCCAAAGTAGAGCATACGAATTGTATGGAGTGTGACTACCCTAAAAAGCATTGCTCTCTACACAGACACATACACACACAGTTGCCAAATCTGGAATTAGAACTCCTACCTTACTATGTTATCACACTACAACAGTACGCAGTTACGGCATGCGCTATGAAGATTATTAACATATAACATTCCCAGAGATGTATTTTAGGTGGATGACATCAGCAGCCTTACCAAAGTAGAGCATTTCAATTGTAGGGAGTGTGACTACCCTAAAAAAGCATTGCTCTCTACACAGACAGACACAATTGCCATGTCTGGGATTGAAGTCCTACCTAACTAGTTTATTACACTACAGCAGTACGCAGTTATGGGACACACCACGGAGATTATTGGGCTACAACTCTCCCAAAGGTGTATTTCACAGTGAATGACCTCAGCAGGCTTGTCAAAGTAGGGCTATGGGGAGGGCACTGTGTGTGTGTGTGTGTGTGTGTGTGTGTGTGTGTGTGTGTGTGTGTGTGTGTGTGTGTGTGTGTGTGCGCGCATGGGCCATAACCCATTCATCTAGAGGTTGACATGCCACATGTGTGCACACACAGGGTCATATTTCACAGGTACATGTATACAGCTGCTAGATGATTACACTTGCACCACATAGTCTGTAATGCTGACAGATACTGGTGGCTAGTATATGCAGTGAGTGGCATCTGAACCTCATGTGGGTGGGGCCCTTTGGCTGTGTGCTGGGTGGGACAGGCCTGGATGACTCCTTGTCACAGTCACCCTCTTCCACACATCTATGTATGTCTACCTTTGTCTTATTATAGTGTTTTGTCCTTACATATATGTCTGTATTCCTATCCACTGTGTGTGCAAGGCATGAGTGGTGCATACTGATGAGTGTCTGCATTAACAAATGTGACTGCCAGATATGTCTGGTCCACTGGTGTTTGCAGACATGGCCTTCATGTGTTTAAGTGTGTGAGCATGCCCAGTATGCCCATCTGTATTTAATGTGTGGATCAAGTCCAGGTAGTTTGTACTGCAGTGCTGACCTTTGTGTTGTACATCAACAGGTAGCATGCTGTTTCTGCAGGGTATCCATCGAGCATTTGGCATTGACTATTACTACATTTCTGCATAGGATGGGGAGGCTCACCTGACTATTTCTACATTTCTACACAGGATTAGGGGGTACACCTGACTGTTACTACATTTCTATGTAGGATGGGGGGCACACCTGACTATTTCTACATTTCTACAGAAGATTGGGGGGGCACACCTGACTGTTACTACATTTCTATGTAGGATGGGGGCACACCTGACTATTTCTACATTTCTACACAGGATTGGGGGGCACACCTGACTGTTATTACATTATGACATAGGATGGGGAACACACCTGTCTATTTATAGATTTCTACACAGGATTGGGGGGCACACCTGACTGTTATTACATTACTACGTAGGATGGGGGGCACACCTGACACTTGTACACATTTGCTATGACTGTACTGGTATGTCAGGTACTCCATTTCATTCTGTATTCTTACCTATCATGCTGACTAGAGGCCTACCAGTGTACTACAGATCGTAGCGTTGGTTGCCATACATATTAGTGTCTGACTTCCTATCCTTCAGAACTAACATCCCACTGCCTGACCTGTTGTAGTCTGTCCATGTAGGCCTGGGGGGGGAGGTTAACCATAGCCATCATTCAGGGGCCATAGCACAGGCACTGTTTGGGTTTGTCTACACCTGTCCTGCTGGCTGAGACTTTTGTTGGGTATGTGAACCACCCTGACTGGCATGTGTGAGTCATATGGACACACATGTCTTCCAGCACATTTCCTGCAGGCTTTGTCACCCTGTGTAGTACTGGCTATTATGGTGACTCCAGTATGTGTTACAGATGTCATGGTGCCACTATGGGTGTCTACTTTCTGCTGCCATAACATTCAGCCACCCAATTCCCTTGCATGCTCACATCCATACCATAGATACAGGTAATGACACATTCTACTCCATTTGGCAATTGGTAGGTTGATTGACTTTCCTTGAGGGTGTGCCAGAATTGCAGATGGTGCTGGAGGGCTGCCTATGTTGAATGCACATAGTACACTCCCTATACATGGTTGAGCACAGGTAGTGTCATGTTTGGCATCCCTTTTACTGTATGTGTGAGTCAGAGAGAGGTGTCATTCCCTGCGTCCCTACTTTGTTAGTGTATGTGCTATGCATTGTGTCTTTGCCGCAGCCTTGGCATACTGGGCACACCTCCATCTGCCTACTGGGGCAGGCTCAGGTTGTTCCTCCTCCAAGTCACTCTGTGCCTGTGCAGGTCTTGGCATTGGTGGGGAGGCTGGGTGGCCCTGACCCAAGCTGTTCCTGCTGCAGCTGTTTCCACAGGATCATATTGTGTAGCATGGCACATACCATAACAATTTGGGTACATGTAGCTGGTGAGTACTGCAAGGCTACACCAGATATGTCCAGACACCAGAACTGTGACCTGAGCATCCCAAACACACACTCTATTATAAGTCCGGTCTGTGTGTGTGCCTCATTATGGCGTTCTTGTTCAGGTGTTTGTGCATTATTGATGGGTGTCATCAGCTATGGCTCCAGTGTGTAACCAGCATCCCCTACTAGGTGACTGTAGGAGATGTCCCCATTAGCAAATCTCTGGTACAGCTGTGTCAGATGCCATATGTGGGAATTGTGATGGCTTCCAGGGCAGCCAGCATACACATTCATTATAATGCCCTGGGCATCACAGATGACCTAGCAGTGATGGAGGGGATGCCCCTGTGGTTGATGTAGGCCCTTTCCTTATCACCGGGTGGTGCTTTGATGCATATGTGCATGCAGTCTATAGCACCCACTACCTCAGGGTATTCTGCTATTTGGTGGAAAAGACGCATATTGCTGGCCAACACCTCACGAGTGTTGGCGAAATATATGTGCTCACTGGCATGTGCTGACATGGCATCCAGGAACTGGTGGAATACTCTGGATTCTGATGCCTGTGAGATCCCCATGATATCCCCAGTTGAGCTTTGGGAGGTACCTGTGGCTAGTATTCCTAGGTCTACACATACCTTGGTATCCACTGGGATGGGGTCCCCTCGGTCAGGTTGGTGTGTCAGATGTGGCTGGCACAGCTCAACAATTTGCTGTAGGAGGTTTCTGTCCTCCCTATAGCACTCCACTATCTCCAGCTCATTGTAGCCCCTGGTAGGTTACCCTGGGTCTGTACACTCTTCTCCATCTCCTCACTGTGGGTTGATCAGCAGCATTCACATCCTCACTACCCTCAGCTTCTTGCACATGTTGTTCTATGTTGCCTGCTGCAGCCCTTCTTGTTTTGTAGGTTTGTTTGCTAAAATTTCCCCACATGTATACACCGGTGGTGTAAAGTGTGGGAAAAACCAGAGGGGAAGGTATTTGCAAAGTTTATAGCAGTGTTCTGAGCTGGGCTGGTCTGCTGCCTGTGTAATTGGCTAATTCTGATACATTTCACCTGCCAGCTATGCTAGTTCTCCTTGATTACCTTCCTACTGCTGTTTTCCCTTCCCATTGCCTTCCTGTTTAAGCCCAGGGGCGCACAGTGCAAACACAGTGCTCAAATGAGCACACTGCTGCTATTTCCTGGTTTAACTTTTTTTTCTGCCTTTAAAACCCATTGTGAGCCACGCACACCCGCTTAAGTAATGTAAAGAGTGTTCTAGGCAGGTTTAGACACAACCCCTGTCTTAGCTGTACTAAGCTAGGAGCAAACCCAAGCCACAGGGTTCAAATCCGCTTACAGTATGCCTGACACACACCCATGATGTCACCTAACTCCTAGGCTTGCACCAAGCTATTCCTACTCTTACACTGTTGGGGCCTGACTAGCATGCTGGGGAAAACTGGGATTCACTATCATTCCCCTCATTTGGATATGATTACCTGCTAATGCATGGTTACATGTCTCACGCTGAGCCTCCCCCATTAGCAACCACTACTCACTGGCCATGTTGTCTTCTGCCTGCCATTGACTAGCATGGCAGAATACTGATTTTAGTTAGAATTATTAATTTAGGCTTATTTTGTTATATTCCCCCGTTCCATTTGCACGCCGCTGCCCTACGCTTAAACAGCCGAGATCTGCTAAAAAAATAAAAGTTAATTTTTTAAGTTTTTCACTGTTTGCAATGCCAATGGCCTTATACTTGGCCATTGGCATGTTTACTACATGATGTGCAACCTTTATTTGGAGCTGTCATAGCTCCGTTTTGGATTTTGCAGAAATGTACTCGGTTACTAACTGAGTACATTTCTGCAGATTGCACTAGCCCTGCACGGCCGGTTGCAAGCTTCCAGGATTGCAAAATCACCTCATTTGCATATATTTCTCTTGCAAATGGGGTGATTTGCATACAGGGGCTTAGTCCATGCAGGATTAGTGCAGGAGTGCTCATGCACACCCCTGTAGGCTGTTTCTGGATCTCACAGCAGACATATTGTCTGCTAGAGCTCCTGCATCGATCTTGCATGCCATGCAAGGTATAGAAAATCCGGGGGATTGTTTGCTGGAGATGTAACTCAGTAACAAACACTGATTGGAACCATATATTTTATGACAATGTACTATTAAAGAAATTTTGGGAAGAAGTTAACACATTTTTTTACAGAAATCTTTACAGATAACGTTATACATATAAAATCACTTGTATTATCCAATACACCTGTTCCAGACTGTATAAATAAAAACAAATATTTTTTGCTCTTGTCTATCATTGCCAGGAAAACAATTACAAAAAACTGGAATTCTTCATCCATTCCCTTATTTAAAGAGTTTAAAGGTCTTCTCTTGGAAATATCTAAGTTAGAAATGTTAACTATCAAATCTAAATCTACAAGGAATATAAAATGATATTACAAGTGGGAAAATATACATGAATTATTACTTAAAAAGTAGATATGATTGATGCAGTAACCTTTCATTTTTATCTTTTGTTCTTTATTTCTATTTTTTTCTGCCAAAATTAACTTAATTGATCTTGTTGTTTGATATATAGTGAAGATCATTGTAAATTTTTGTGCTATTATAGTTATTGTATTAATATTTTCTTTTTTAAATATTGTACTTTAAAAATTCAACGTATTCAATTTTTTTTCAAAATATTTGTTCATTATATTAATGTTTTCAATAAAGCCGTTTAAAAATGTATTTTCCAAACAGTTTTGCAGCCATTTATTGCTGTCTTTATCTCTCTCTCACACACACACACACACACACACACACACACACACACACACACACACACACACACACACTCACAGTAGTCAGTACTGGGATTAGAACTCCTACCTATCTAGTTATGTGCACTACAGTATTACACAGTTACAAGACATGCCATGCAGATTATTGTTATTCTGTGTGAATCAGTATACTTCTTAGGTGATTGTCATCAGACAGCACTGTATATTTTAGCAATGGGCAGTGTTGTTCTGTTGGGCAAGGTTGCAGGGAAAAGTCACCTGCAAACACACACAAAGCAATAGGTGTTGCCAGATTGCTTAGGCAATGGTACTTGGCTTAATAGTGGGACATGGCAGTAGTACAGAGGGTGTGAAAGTTTCTGCAGCAGGATGACACTGTATGCCTTTCAGTGTGTCTGTATCTGTGTATGACTGTGTGTGTCTGTATCCCCCTCTCTCTCACTGTTTGTGTATCTGTCTCCCTCAACCTATGTCTGCCACTGTCTGACTGTTACATTTGTATGTGTTGACCTATGAGTCTCTAAGTGTTTGAGCATACCATACTGACTGTGGACATAGGATGTGTTTTCAACCTTTGGCAACAAGGCCAGTGTGACCTTGCAGACTGTGTGTACACAGGGGCTATCATCCTGTAAGTGTTGGAGCAGGCCCAGTATGAACCTCCATAGTACATGCAAACATGGGATGTGTTTTCAACCTTTGGCAACATGGCCAGTGTGAGTCTGCAGAGTGAGTGTACACAGAGGATGTCATCCTCTAAGTGTTGGAGCATGCCCAGTATGAGCCTCCATAGTACATGTAAACATGGGATGTGATTCTGTAACTGTGGGGCCATGGCCAGTGTGCCCCTGGAAATACCTGTGAACTGTGCACATTTGCTGCACATGTCCAGACTGTGGGCTCAGATTTTTATTCCACTTTGCATGACAGTGGTGTGTTCTGTGTTATATCATTCAATCAGCACAGGTTGCTGTTTCAACATTATGACACACATTTCAGTTTCACACATCTCCTGCAGCACATTCATGCTACTGGACAACCTGTAATCTTAACATTTTTGTACACTTGTATTGGGATTATTTCTTAATTGTCCCTATTTGTGGCACTTTGTCTCACTGTTATCTTCTTCCCTTCTCCATATTTCTGGGTCTTACAGGTTCCAAGGTCTGATTCTACATTGTGAGTGCACACATGTGTAGGAGCATGCCTAGTATGATTCCCCACAGTGAGTGTTGCACTCCATTCCACATATGCTTGTAGTCCAGTCCAGGATTTTGTGTGCTACAACCATACCTCCCAAATGTAAACTGAAGTGCCCTACAGGTACTGGGTTTGTTTTAACAGACATGTTTTCTGATATATTTCAGTTCTGACTCTGCAATGCCTTCTGTCATTCTTTAATGACAAACATCCTGAGATCCTTACAGTGCTTTCCAAGTGGAATACAGGGTATATGTTGCACAAAACAGTATTAGGACTGACACTATGCACAGTCTCAACAATGAGGCCTGTTTGCAGGTGTGTTCACTCCCCACTTCACTGCTGCAGCTTTCTGAATAGTCTAGCAATTAGTTACTTTACTGACTAGGCATCCCCTGCCTGTCTGCCATTTTTCCTACCTGACAGATGATCTTCTGCTGTGGCATACCTCTGCACATTACAGTCCTGGTGAGATGGTCCCAGTTCTTGTCTAGACAGTCCATGCAGTCTACAGACAACTGTTGTTAGTCTGATGAGTTGCTTACGACTACTTGCAGAGTGACAGTACAACCTATAGATGAACATTACTTGTATCTATGTTCCTTCATGCAGGGATATCCTCGATATGCAAGGCACATTAGCCTACCACCTTCCTCAGTATGTTGGCCAGTATTCAGTACACATGCCTGTCATCTTGCAGTTGTCCCACTTTCGATTATACTCATGTCCAGATGTGTTGCTGTCACTAGTTTGTGGGTATGTGTGTGGGTAGTGAGTGCAGTGTACTGCACAGAAATGTCCACCATATGTGTAGCATATGCAGCATAGCAATGTTATTTACGTTAACAGTGGCAGGGCAGTGATAGGCACTTGGCTGACCCCTGACACACACACACACTTCTGTGTGGGTTGCTAGGTCATTCTGACATTAGTGGGGTTTGGGCCCTGAGGACTTTGGCAAACAGACAGATGGGGGTGTTGGCCATGTGCCCATGGCCCATAGAGGCCATGTCCAGCAGAGACACAGGGGGAGCCAAGAACTTTAGTGTGTGTTCCCCATGGACATGTGCAGTTGGCACATCAGTACAAGTATAGAGGCATTTGTGTTGTCATGGCACGGGTTATCATGTTGATTGTGAAGGGCATTGCAGTGTTTGCTATACTGTTATTTCCCTGCAGACATATCACATGTTACTGCTTTAGTATGGGGGGAGTGTGCACCTGTGAACTGTACATATTTACAATTACTGTGCTGCTATTTGCTTTAAATTCTTTTGCCATTCCACATACTATCGTGGGCTGTGTTGTAGACTACAGGCATATCATTACCCAGACTGGGGTCAGAGTGTGATGGCATGCATGTGATTTACAGACTTTTTGCCCTTCAGAGCCTTTTCTGGAACTGCAGACCCTGCTGTGTTATCACTGTTTAGCTCTGTATGTGTGGGTATCATGCTTTTACCCATTTCTGAGCCTACAGTGTGCCGGACATTTCTTATGTTTGTCTACAGCTGGGTTGGTGGGTGGATGTGTATGGGTTGGTTATGGCATCCCCACAGTGCCTACCATGCCTGTGACCTCTTAACACCCAGGTACCTGCCCACCAGACATTTCCTGCTGTGGTGTTACTCACCTTGGGTAGTACTACATACTGTAGTGATGACAGTGTTGGCCAAAGATATCCTGGTGTCCTATAGACTTGTCAGTGGTATGCTGCAATCCCACTGCCCACCCCACTCCTTTACATCCATAGTTCATATCATAGTTGTGACTGCTGAACACAGTAAACCATGCAGTTATATAGTTAGGTAAACACAGTTAGCTTGTGCCTGCAGCAGAGATGAGGATGGTGCTTAAGGACTGCACATGTTGGATGCACACATTTCACAGCCTATACAAGGTGGGTGACAGGATGTATGGTGTGTGTGCCATCCATTTTAGTGTGTGTGGGAGTTGGAGAGAGGTGTCACTCCCTAGGCCCTTACAGTGTCAGTGAGTGTGCTATGCATTGTCTCTTTGCCAATTCCTGGCCATATTGGGAATGTGTCCTTCTGCCTGCAAGTGCAGCTCAGGGGGTTCCTCCTCCAGGTCCTCCTGTGTCTGTGGGAACCTTGGCACTGGTGGGGAGTGGTGTGGCCATTCCCCATGCTGATCCTGCCACAGCTGTTTCTGCAGAATCATGTTGTGAAGCATGGCAGTTACAATGAACATGTGGGCACATGTGGCTGGACCATACTGCAGGGCTCCACCGGATATGTCGAGACAGCAGAACCATGACTTGAGCATCCCAAACACATGCTCTTTTATGACTCTGGTTTGTGTGTGTGCCTCATTATGGCATTCTTCAGTGGGTGTGTGTGCACTTCTGATGGGTGGCATCATCCACGGTTCCAGTGTATAGCCAGCATCCCCCACAAGATGGCCATAGGGGATGTCCCCCCGGCAAATGCCTGGTACAGCTGTGAGACATGCCAGGTGTGGGAGATGTGATAGCTACCAGGGCTGCCAGCACACCCATTTAGTATTATGCCCTGGGCATCACACACAACCTGGCTGTTGATGGAGTGATAGCCCCTGCAGTTTACATAGACCCTACCCTGGTCCCCAGGTGGTGCTTTGATATGGATGTGCGTGCAGTGTATGGCACCCAGGACTGCTGGGTAGTCTGCTACATGGTGGAAGAGACACATATTGCTGACCTTCTCCTCATGGTTGTGAGGGAAATAAATGTGGTCAGCGGCATGTAGTAGCATGGCATCCAGGAACTGGTGGTGTATCCTGGATGAAGATGCCTGTGAGATCCCTATCATGTCCCCAATAGGTCTTTGGAAAGTACCTGTAGCTAGTATTCGTAAGGCTACACATACTTTGGTGTCAACTGGGATGGGTTTCCCTCCGTTGGTTCTGGATGTGAGGTGAGGCCGGGACAGCTAAATGATTTGATGTAGTAGGTCCCCATCCACCCTGTAACGCTCTACTATTTCCAGCTCATTTAGCCCCTGGTAGGTTACCCTGGGTCTGAACACTCTTCTTCTCCTCCGCAGCCTGAGGTGGTTGTCAGCATTATCCTCCTCACCGCCCTCAGCCTCCTCCACATATTTGATGAATGACAATGATTGCAGCCCCTAACATTTTTCAGAGTTAAAAGTCCCAACAAGTGCCCACCTATGGTGCTCAGTTTGTGGGAAAACCTGACTGTGGATGGTTTGCATTACTTTATAGTGCTGTCCTGTCAGTGTTGCCTGTGTAATTGGCTGCCTGTGATGAACTCCACCTGCCAGCTACATAATTAGTGCCTTGTTTCCTGTTTTCTGCTAGTTCCTGCATGTTTTTTTTCTATTTCTTCCTTGTTTAAGCTCTGCAGTGTCCCACTCAAACCCTTGGAGGCTGTGTAAACACAGCTAAGCAAGCTTTGACTCTCCCCTGGCTGCATACAGGGCTCTAGTTTCTTTACCACGAAATCCAATCAGTAAAAGGCTCCTGACACCACCACCCCCATGCTTAGCTAAGCTAAGTTACACACACCCCCATTTGCATGGAGTTTCAATGTGCTTACAGGAACCCTGACACACATCCTTTTCTGTTTACTGTTCCCTATTCCTACACCAAAGTCCTCCATGCACCTACATGGTTAGGTGCAATATTGGACTTAGAAAAAAATCAGTGGAAATCTGTGATTCACATACATTTAGGAATTTTTTGCCTAATTTGCATACCCCACTGTGTAAGCCCTTAGTTACTGCACTCTTGCACAGCCCTTACCTTTGACAACCAGTGTTGACAGCTGTTGTTTAAATTATGCATGAACTTGACTTCAATGGCAAAATGCAGATTTCTTTATTTTTTATTTAATTTTTAATTTTGTTTTTATTTTTAGCACCTATGCATTTGTGGAACAGCCAATATTGGCTTAAAATATATATTTTTCTTCATTTTTTTAAATTTTTCATGCCAATAACCTTATATTTGGACATTGGCATGTCTATTGCACTGGACCCATCCATTTTTGGGAGCTGTCCTGGCTCCGTCTTCTCATCTGCACACACGTATTTGGCTACTAGCCGAATACGTGTAGTGCTCTACACTGTTCTTGCATGGAGTCCAGGCAGCTTCCTGGATTGCAAATTAAGGTCATTTGCATGTTTTTTACCAGCAAATGACTTAATGTGCATACTGCATGAAGCTCCATGCAGGAACAGTGTAGAACTGCTCATGCATGTCAGGACAGCCCTGTCCTGAATCGCACAGAGCCGTTTCTCCATGCAGGAACAGTGCAACTGTTCCTGCACAGAGTTTTCAGCTTTGTAAATTCCAGAGACTGTCTTTGATGACACCATTTATCAAAAAACTCAAACAGCATGTAGTGCCATTCTAACTGAAGCTATTTAATTATATTAAACATGACAGTATTAGTGACAAATATATGAACCAGATGAAGGCAATTTTATTCACAAGTCAAATTCAGATCATGTTTTAATACAATTAATTATATTAAACACGGCAGTATTAGTGATAAATATATGAACGAGCTGAAGGCAATTTTATTCACAAGTCAAATTCAAATCATGTTTTAATACAGTGTTACTGTTCTCTACCTCCTACTAATCATCATGTCAAAATTATTCAATAATAGTTGCTAAAATATTTAATTTTCTCACAAATACGATTATCTCAAAATTATTCAGGAATTTTGAGTTTGAGGTGAACTAAAGATAATCACCAGTATTCAGTAAACTCTGTGTAGGTTTTGAGCATAGCCTACATGGAGTGTATTCACGTACGAGATCTTGCTCATCACACAGCATAGCGTCATGCATATTAATGTTGCGCTGAATATGTAAATAAGGTTTTGCAGCTTGCACCAATGTTGCTGGCCGCGAAACCTCTAATATGAAGGTGGATCATACCTCTCAACCTTTTAGTGAAAGAAATCTGTACAAAGACTTAAATAATGTGTGGACAAAGGTCCAAAAATGGGGACAGATTTTCAATATTGTTCTAATAAACTTAGAAAGCAACTAGAATAACAGGATTTGTATTAGCATGCATTTCCATGTAAGGTTGCTGGCTGTAAAAGTGGGTTGTAGGACAGCACGGCAATTGTTTTTCCCTTACTTGAGTTTTCTTCACTGAAATTTATTTGGGACACTGCCATAGATTGTTTTTCCTCATTTTAATTATGTCTCCATTTTGTTTAGGGGGTGGCCAGTGTTTGCGCTATGTGCCGCTTAACACAAACGTATTTGGCTGTGCTCATCTGGTTTGCGGGAAGCACGACAGTGCACAAACTGCATAAATGGACCACCCAGGTTGCAGACAGGACCCAGACAGCCACAAACTGGATGCATTTAATTAATAGTTTTGGGCATCTGGGAAACACAACAAGAGGCATTGCACTGCAATTAACAGTGAGAACTTTACCATAAATATTAAGATAGGGAATATCGTGTCACTAGTCCCATGGCAGCAGCTGATAAGTATAGGTGTGGAGTGCAGATGGTTCTGGGTTATAGTAGGCAGCTAAAAGAAGACAATCAGTTATTTTTGTATTTGAATAGTGTACCCTAGTAAGCATACGTTTACTAAACATGCTAGTGTTTACCGTCAGTCACAGCGCTGCTCTTCTCTTCATTCTTATCTGGACTATGTGATTGTATTAGTGAAACTCCCTTCTAAGCGTACGTTTACTAAACCTGATGGTGTTTACCGTCAGTCACAGCGCTGCTCTTCTCTTCATTCTTATCGGGACTATGTGATTGTATTAGTGAAACGTCTAACATGTTATTTTTCATTTTGTGCTTGTATCTGTGAATCAACATTTGTGTCTGTGCATTTTATATGTATCATATTATTGTTTATAAATAAACGTGGAGCTTTTCCTCCCAGGCCTCCACTGAAAAAGGACATTTTGTCCAGTCAGTTTCCCGTCAAACAAATGTAAAATAAATAAATAAATAAAATAGCACAATGTGTGCACCTTTTGTTTTACTGTTGTGACATTGCAGATTATAGCAATGAAGTGCAACACACACAACTGTTTTCTCAACCTTCTTGTGGCAGCAGCTGTACACAATTACCATCACGCAAATGCATTTCCTGCCAATGCGCATCCTCCACTACAGTTTTTGCACAATGGTAAGTGATGCTCAACTTTTTTTAAATGTTGCATAACCAAAATGTACGCACCGTCAGTAAGCAGGATACATGTAATTAGTGGGAAAACATCAGGATACAAAATGTAATTGGTGGGAAATGCTCATTCTACATTGAGCTTGAGCTATGGTAGACATGTCTGGTGTTACTGGTGAGGGAGTGCACTTCCGAGCACAGATGTGGGGTGTTCCAGAGTCCAAAGTCTTTATTGGACTCCTAGTTAAAGAGTGTGGGCCCTGTTTGTTGCAGTGGGACTATTCATGCTCAGAATACAAGTCTGAAGTCTGGAATAGTATTGCAAGGCCTTGACCAATCCTACAGGTATCCCTCATACTGATGAACAATGCTGACATCATTTTGATGACCTTTGGAGGAGGAAGTGAGATAGAGACCATTGGACTGGGGTATTTAGTATGGGGAACACCCCACAGATGTGTACGTATCAATTACCGTGACTAATTGTAAGAGCTAAAAGCTGAATATTGTCAAGACTGGAATTCATAATTGCATTCTGTTCTGTTTTTTCCATAGCTGCAAAAGAACGAGCATTGAATGTGAGGTCCCATGCCATGTATTTGTCAAGAATGCGAGAAGCATGTGGTATATATGCAGCAGAACAGTACTGTTATTGTAGCATAATATGTTAAGGACCGCTTAGTTGGTAGTTAATACAGTTGTATCAAATTGGGCATGCATATCTCAGCTGTAAAAGAAAGTATGGATGCCTTAGTCTGTAGCACAAAGCAACAGTTCCATATTCTCAAATAACAGTGAGCATGCATCTGTAAACTGTAAAAGAAAAGTATGCATGCATTAGTCTGTAGGACAAAATAACAGTACAGTATTAGAGAGTAGTCAGTGGTTGTGGGTTCAAAAACCACACTTGCAAAATATGCAATACTGTTGTTATTATTATGCACTTCTTAGTATTTAGTTTGAGGCCATGGCTCTGACACCAGTCATTAGTCTGTGTCAGTCCTTTCTGTAGGATATCTGTATCATTTGGGGAGTCATTGATTGCCCCCAATCTGCAATCATCAACACACTTGGCCAAAGACCATCTACATTTACCTTGACATCTGAGAAGTATACCCCAAAGAGAAGGGTAGCCCAGCACTGAGCCCTGTGGTACTCCACTGGTGACTGGCCTCTTGAGTGATGTAGATTCCACCACTCTAATAACATGTGTCCTATCTGTGAGCCAGCTAGGTCACTTTTCAAGTTATTTAATTGGGACAAAGCCTGTTTGGGGACTGTGGTTAAACAGAGATCTGAGTGGGTCAGCGAGGTCACTTTTCAAGTTATTTAATAGGGACAAAGCCTGTCTGGGGACTGTGGTTAAACAGAGATCTGAGTGGGTCAGCGAGGTCACTTTTCAAGTTATTTCATAGGCACCTTGGGATTCAGGCACGGACCACTGATGTTGTGTTTCTTGCTTTGCGGAGTGCAGTGATGACCTGTTCTTTTGTGATAACAGGTAAAGGAATGGTAAGGAGCATTTAATGGGGAGTGACCAGAAGTGATGAAGGGTGAGATTTGAGCTGAGTTTATTTACCAGCAGGTTTGGTATCTCTTCTGGCTGAGTATAGGTAGAGACATCTACAGCCAACTCAGCACATTGTTAAGAGTTTCTCTTAAGATTTTGGACATAACAAAATATTTTGAGGTTAGCCTTTGTTTGGGAGGCTATTTTCATCTCAAATTTTGCTTTTGAAGACTTGACTAGTTCCCTGACTTGCCTGTTGAGACTTATGAGGGATCTTTTTCCTCTGTTGTACACCCTCTCTCTTACGTCTAGGCAGGAATTTCTTCCTTCTGTTGTGTAGTCTATTTATGCCAGGGATCCACTAGCGTGTTTTGTTTTTCCAGTTAGACCTGGGTTTAGTTCAGTCTGGTACTGCTGTATGTATGCAGTTGTTTAAGTGGTTGTACAGGGCATTCATGAATATTTCTGCATAGGTCTTTTTGTTTTCAGAGTTAAGGAGAGCTTTAAAATTACCTATGCTATCACTTAATAAAAGGCAATTTGCCTTGGAAAAAATATTTAGGGTTTGTTGGGGTTCTACCATTACATTTATTTGAAAGAAGACCGATTTATGATCCAGTTTTACCAATGAAAACATTAGGCTGGGGGGAGGTGCAATGCTTCCCCATGTTTGTAAGTACTGTCAGGGATATTTGATCCCTAGTGGAAGTGCAGACCAGCTGTTCCAGAGTATTTGAATTGACAAAGTGCAGGAATCTCTGAGTCTGCATGTTAGTGGCCACGTATGTTTCCCAGTTTATTGAGGGATAATTAAAATCATCCATGAGTCATGTGTTGGGCTGAATGGTAAGTGATTCCAGTAGCTTCAGGTATGCAGAGAGGGTTTCTTGGTTCATTTTTGGACTTATAGCTAGTGGTGATATGGTGTGGGATTTTGCCTATGATCAGCTGGACATGGAGTAACTCAAGTGAGTCATCCTGCTTGACCAAGCTTGAGGTGTGGTTGTTTTTTTATGTAAATGGAAGCACCTCCTCCATTCATTTTGTTTTCTTTTCAGAGGGTGCTCTATATGTATGATAGGCATTGTAGCCTTGCACTGCTGGGGTGTTTTCCCCAGTTTTTAACCATGTCTCTTTTTGCACAGATGCCAGCATTCTCCAAGGTGAGGAGAGATTCCAAGGAGTACAGTTTCTTGTTAAGATTCCTAACACTGAGCAGTAATACCTTCAGCTTGACATTAGAAGAATTTGTTACATTGGTAGGTTTGTTGGTTTAGCACTACCTAAAAAGGTACTATTGGGATGGCTAATACCTTGGCCAGTATTTGAAAGCCTAGCGTTGACAGGTGCAGACCATCTTGGGCAAAGCAGCATAGTCTGGCGATCATGTCATCCCACATAGACTACTGAATCACTTTGGAATGACACCACTAGGTAAGCCAATTATTGAAGTCAATCATTTTCTGTTTGTACTGCGCTGTTATTCTGTGTAAGGGTAGAATGCTGCTCAATGCATTGCTCATACCCGTCTGTGACACGTATTCAGGGAGGTCCATCATGTCTGTCTTTGTATAGTGTAGGGAGGCATGTCTCAGATCAGTCACACTCACATGGAATATGACTGAGTCCATGAGTTATGTAGGTACAATGACATTAGATGTTTGAATAGATCACACTTGCAGTAGTCTACGTTATATGGAATGTGCCCCGCCAAGAATAGGATGACCGGTTAGTTTCCAGAGCTTAAGTGCACCTTTCATACTTCTTAATCACTGTAGAGCTGAACATCAGCAGTATAAATACAGTGATAGGAACCCCAAACCAGCACAGCGTTCAATAGGAACCCCAAACCAGCACAGCGTTCGATAGGAACCCCAAACCAGCACAGCGTTCGATAGGAACCCCAAACCAGCACAGCGTTCGATAGGAACCCCAAACCAGCACAGCGTTTGATAGGAACCCCAAACCAGCACAGCATTCGATAGGAACCCCAAACCAGCACAGCATTCGATAGGAACCCCAAACCAGCACGGCGTTCGATAGGAACCCCAAACCAACACAGCATTCAGTAGGAACCCCAAACCAGCACAGCGGTCTTGCCTTATAACAAGGGAAGCTAGAGCCCTGCCAGTAAGGAATGTGCGAGGAAAAACACAGGAAGGAGAAGAAACCGCACCTTGGCAGAAAAACTAACAATGAGAAGGGGCACAGAGAGGGTACCTGCACTGCAGCACTGAACTATCTGAATACTTGCTATTATAAGTTTACTTACACACCTGTACAACGCTTGTCATTAGATCAATGTCACAATAGCCTTATGTATATGGGATGTTTACCAGAACTTAGAAAGAAAGTGAGGAGGGAGAAAAAAAACAGAATCTAGGAGCTCATGTAGAATAGTGTAGCAGAGCCTGTTCTACCCTTACAGAAAGAATCCAGTTTGCAGTGGTTGGTAGCACTGTGTACAGACAACCAAGCTGCTACCTCTAGGATATTTTAAGAGTCCAATCCTTTCCAAAACGCCACATAATTATCCAAATCCCTGCTAGAATAGGCCCTGTATTTGCTTGGAAGTATCTTGATATGATATGGATATCAAAATGAGACAGCCTGAGGCAACCATTTATAAAATATTTTTTTAGACACAGGTAGACAAGCAGAAATGGCTAAAAGAGAAATCTCTTCATAGAAGAGTTAAAAAGACAGTGTAATAACTCACACAAATACTGCAGAACCAGAGTTATCTGAGTCTTAAAAGGATCTTAGTTCTTGCTTTGGCACCAACTAGAGAATTATTCCACTTAGCTGCACATGATTTTCTAGAGGCAGACCATCCTTTGAGGAAGCTTCTGGCAATTGCCCTTGTCCATCTTCAGAAGGAGGGAGAACCACTGTTGCTTTGGCAAAAAGAGAATTACCAGTATTATTTCTGGGGAGCCCTTCTGAATCTCTGGAAGAATGCTGGCTCTAAGAGGAAAGGGTAGAAAGCCATACAGGAACATTCCTGCCCAATGGAATGAAACTGCATCTGCCTTACAGGCCTTGTGCAAGGAATCCTACAGCGTAATGTTTCTGTCTGTCGTGAATGAGGACAAACAAATTGACCTGAGAGGTTTTCCACAGCTGGATCAATTCCTGGATGACCCCTGTGTGCAACTTCCATTCTTGGGGGTTCTGTTCTGGTCCTACTCAGCTTGTCTGCTACAAACGTCTTTTCTAATGAAATGTAAGTAGGTTGTAGGGATTGACTGTGCTGAGATGCTAGATCCCAGGCTACCAGAGCTAATCTGCAAAGGGTGTAGGATCAGGTCACCCATTTTTTATGTACCACATCATATGATTACTGGCAGAAGGCCTGAAATCTAAACATGGTTTAGAGATCTGAGAGTATTTATTAGTGTCATTTTTTTACATTTATGTGTTTCAGTTTGTCCTGCAGATTTCACAGACCATGGACTTCCATCCCATTGGATACAGCTCCCCAGAAAAAGTTAGAGGCATTTGTGGTTACTAAATGAGTATGGGCTGGAGGAGAAAAAGGCAGGCTTGAGTTGAAGGACAATTGATCCACCTATCAGAGGATCTCCTTTCTGACAGAACCCAGCACTGTGATATGAAAGGGGCTGCTGGAGTTGAGTCCAGACTGATTTGAGGAACCATTGATGTTTCTCATGTGAACTCTGGTCAAAGGAATCATGACAATTGTAGAGGCCATAAAACCTGTAATTCTGAGATATTCCCTGGCAAATGTCAGAGTCTGGTTGGAAAATGTCAGAACAGTTCCTTGTCAAAATTCACTTTATCCTGAGGTGGAAACATTACAGTAGAGATTCAATTATCCGAACATCGATTATCCAAAGCGTTAATTGTCCGAACACAGCCTTCCAAAGTTTTTGGGTAGGAAAAATCATAAATTCTGAATATGTAAACATTATACGTATTCGCATGTAGCATGAGAAATACTCTTTATTGTCCACTGGAATTGCTGAATGGTTGAAAAGTGTTTTCCCTGCATGCAGAAAAAAAAAGTTTTTAGAAGTTTGTTTCTGATTCAATGTATGTTTGATTATCTTAACAGTTTGAGTATCCAAACTACCCTCCATCCCAATTAGTTCAGATAATCATCTCTCTACTGTATGAGACATGTATCTATGAGACATCCCAGAATCACTGTCTTATGAAATTAAATGGAAGAGGATTTCTCTTGGTCCACTTGAAATCACAGTCTGACAAAAGGGTGTTTTACCATAGAGAGAGGTTTCTGGCAACTTGTGAAAGAGTCTGTACAATGAATGCAGTCATCGTTACACAGAGAAGTAGAGTAACGCAGCCTACGATGGGCGATTACAGAATAACGCAGCCTACGACGGGCTATTACAGAATAACACAGCCTACGATGAGCTATTACAGAATAACACAGCCTATGAAGGGCTATTACAGAATAACACAGCCTACGACGGGCTATTACAGAATAACGCAGCCTACGATGGGCTATTACAGAATAACACAGCCTACGACGGGCTATTACAAGAGCTACGCACTTTGTAAATACTCTTGGAGCGGCTGACAGCTCCAAGGGTAACGCATAAAACTGAAAATGTAAACCAGACATTGAACATCTTACAAAGCGCCTGAAATCTTTGAGAACTGGAATGTGGTGATAAACATCTTTTAAATCTAGACTCTTCTAGAAAACTGAAAGGTGGAATGAGAAGTAACAAGGACTGTACAGAAAACATTTTGAGTTTTGGAATCTTGAGGTAAAAATTTAGAAAAGAAAGGACTAGGATAGCTCTCCATGTACCTTCTTTCTTTGATCTGAAGGTACAAGATTTGTGACTTCCAAAGAGAGCATTTGATCTACAATAGGAGGAAACCAGGAGGTTTAATTGGATGCACATAGAGGAATGGAAGGAAGAAATTCCATTGCTGATTGTAGCCATTTTAAATTATTCTCAGCACCCAAGTGTCTGACATTATTTCATGGCACAGAGTGAAGCGAAGACCCAAATTCTGGGAAAGCTTTACTGAGCTGCCAAAGTGGAGAGGTGGATAAAAACAGATGACACTTACAATCACTCTGATTTTTAAATTGTCCTTGGATTTAGGAAGATTCTCCCTTCTTTTTTACCCTCCCTGCTGTTGTTATCTGAAAGACTGTTTTCCAGTGCTTGTCCCCAGGATTACATATTCTGTTTCCTATAGAAGGTTCATAAATTAGAAGGAAAGTGTTTATTATATTTAGGTATGGGGGTACAACATCTGAGTAATTCCAGTATTAACTCCCCCCCCCCTTCATCAAATCTTTTGAGGATTTGAGGAGAGGAAGTGTCAAATAACACCTCTTTATCCAGGGACCTCATCTTTTATATCCTCTGGTCAATTCTGAAAACGCAACCAGGCAGATCCTCTCATCACTGATCCAGGGGTGGCTGTTTATCCATGGACCTCAGCTTTCATATCCTCTGAAAATGCAACCAGGCATATCCTCTCATCACTGATCCAGGGGCGGCTGTTTATCCATGGACCTCACCTTTCATATCCTCTGGTCAATTCTAAAAATGCAACCAGGCAGATCCTCTCATCACTGATCCAGGGGCGGCTGTTTATCCATGGACCTCAACTTTCATATCCTCTGGTCAATTCTGAAAATGCAACCAGGCAGATCCTCTCATCACTGATCCAGGGGCGGCTGTTTATCCATGGACCTCAGCTTTCATATCCTCTGGTCAATTCTGAAAATGCAACCAGGCAGATCCTCTCATCACTGATCCGGGGTGGCTGCCTGAGAAATAGCACCAGCAATGTCATAAGAGCATTCTAGAGAGTATTTACTTACCTGAGACACAGAAGGAAGTAAAGAATTCAGGTTTGTCTTAATGTCTGAAGAGGGAAAGTCAGCAGCTAGCATTCTCATAAAAAGATGGAAGGCTGTTACAAACTGAGTACTTATCTGCCCAACTTTGAGTTGTGCTAGCCAACCACTGAATCCCATGCAGCCACAGCAGAGAGTGAGATTTGCTGGTATGTCAAAGGCAAGAAAGTTCTTAGATTTTTTTTCTTGTCCTTACCACTGCCACTCTCTTCAGGCTCCACAGCAGTTAGGGTGCATGAAAGGTACCTTAAAGCTTTGGACATTCTGATGCTTAGCAGGGTGCATCCCGTATAGCTTAGGGTATACAGTGATAAATATTTGTATGTACACCTGCCAAGTTCCTTTTAGATCTCTTTCTCCTTCCCTGCCAGATTCTTTTCAAAGCTACTTTCTCTTCCTAAAGATGCAGCTTCCTCTCAAGCTGTTTCCATCCTCCAACAAGTTGACTGAAATTTAGTTAAGTGTATTTTCTGCCTGGAGGGCCTGGACCCCCGATGTGTGGGTCCCACCCCACTATCTTGAAAACTAAATATACTCACTCTGAGTTTGTAGTAGCTTGAAGAAAAGGTTTTTCCCTCTTCTCCAACTTAGTGCAGTCTTGAAGTGAGTATATGATTTATCTGAGCTGTGAGGGTAAAACTGCCACAGTAAGGGGTGCATCCCTCTTCAAACATAATTGTTTATTTTGCTTACATACGCTGTTATATGATAGTGGTAAGGTAGCATGGGGAAGTGAGGACATGAGTAGTGGTCACTTCGTCTGTAGGAAGATGCTAGAGTTCCTTTATTTTACTCCTGGAGGTTATGTTATAGTTGAACCGCATCTTCCCTTAACTACTTGAGTTTCCTTTGTACAGCGTTCCTTGGGATGTGACCGTGTTTTCAGTGTCCTTCCTCTTTCCTCCTCTTTTCCTACATAAATTGTGTCTTTTTCCCTTTCTTTTATGAAGACAAATTTGTAAAATTAATTGCAAAAGTCTTGCTTTTCTCTATCCTTCATGTACTCGTCTGTTCTAATATTTCTTCTTTCTCTCATGTATCAAAGCAATTCTTTCTTCCCTGCCTTTATTCCTTTTGCTAGCTGTTCTCATAATTTGTTTTTCTTGTCCATACTACTTTTGTAGCCTTTTCCCTAGCTTCTTCATACCCCTGGTATGCAGTTGTTCTTTAATCCATGACGAGTCCTTTTCTTTGTGTGCACTGCATCTTAAACCTCCCTGCTATCTCCACTGTCTCTTTGCCTCTTTCTTTTTACTGTGCAACTCTTTTTTTTCCTGGCCTCCTTTCTATATTTGTTTCTCTGCTCATCCTTACCTTTATTTACAGGATATTCATTCACATGCTTCTCTCCACTCTCCCACATCAGTTTCAAAAATTTCATCCAGCAAAACATAATCTAGGTTTCCCTGGTACCACATTTTGTTTAATTTGTTTGCTTATTGTCCTCCTTGGCTACTGTGTGCTGGCCACTGCGGGGTCACTTTTACTTCTAGGTTTCAAACACCTTTCTCTGTATCAGGCACAATGTCCACTGTTTAACCCTTCCTTCTTCCTTTCTGTAACAGTTAAATGAATCTCTTTTGGTCTATTACTGCCACTATTTGACATCATCTCTGCTACAGAATCTGGAATGCTTAGTCTGCCTTTGTGAGATTAAAGTTACCCTTATAACAACTTTCTTTCTCCTCCCCCATAACCTTATTAATTAATTTGCCTGTTTATCATATTCTTTTTCATCACCAGGTGGTCAAGACACTGCATTTAACCATTGCAGCTTCCCTCTTTCAGCTCTAGTTTAACTGCTAAACTGGTCTTTGAGGTTCCTGCCTTACGTCCTCTGCACCTCTGCCCTCAAGTATCTTGTTATTTATCCTTTGTTTAATGTTTTCTAATGCCATTGCTCTTGTTTTTCCCTTCCTGCCGTCCTGAATAGATGAGATCCCCAGATCCTTGTCCCTTTCATTCTTTATATCTGACACTTATTATGACAGTTTCTCCGTCTTGTATTACTAAGCAGAACTGCCAGAATTTTTTGCCTAAACTCCCGATATTGCTCGGTAAGATTCTTCCATCCTTCAGTACCATTTTGTTTCCCTTTTTCTTTTCTGTTCACCCTTTGAAACTTTGACTCATACCATGTCTCCCAGCCTATTGTATACTTTTCACCTCACAGTGCACCTTATACTTTTCCTTCTGATTGTATCGTGGACCTGATGATTTTCCTTCTGATTGTATCGTGGACCTGATGATTTTCCTTCTGATTGTATTGTTGACCTGATGATTTTCCTTCTGATTGTATTGTGGACCTGATGATTTTCCTACTGATTGTATCATGGACCTGATGGTTTTCCTTCTTATTGTATCGTGGACCTGATTATTTTCCTTCTGATTGTATCGCGGACCTGATGATTTTCCTTCTGATTGTATCGTGGACCTGATGATTTTCCTTCTGATTGTATCATGGACCTGATGGTTTTCCTTCTGATTGTATCATGGACCTGATTATTTTCCTTCTGATTGTATCGTGGACCTGATGATTTTCCTTCTGACTGTATCATGGACCTGATGGTTTTCCTTCTGATTGTATCATGGACCTGATTATTTTCCTTCTGATTGTATCGTGGACCTGATGATTTTCCTTCTGATTGTATCATGGACCTGATGATTTTCCTTCTGATTGTATCATGGACCTGATGGTTTTCCTTCTGATTGTATCGTGGACCTGATGATTTTCCTTCTGATTGTATCGTGGACCTGATGATTTTCCTACTGATTGTATCATGGACCTGATGGTTTTCCTTCTTATTGTATAGTGGACCTGATTATTTTCCTTCTGATTGTATCGCGGACCTGATGATTTTCCTTCTGATTGTATCGTGGACCTGATGATTTTCCTTCTGATTGTATCATGGACCTGATGGTTTTCCTTCTGATTGTATCATGGACCTGATTATTTTCCTTCTGATTGTATCGTGGACCTGATGATTTTCCTTCTGATTGCATCATGGACCTGATGATTTTCCTTCTGACTGTATCATGGACCTGATGGTTTTCCTTCTGATTGTATCATGGACCTGATTATTTTCCTTCTGATTGTATCGTGGACCTGATGATTTTCCTTCTGATTGTATCATGGACCTGATGATTTTCCTTCTGATTGTATCATGGACCTGATGGTTTTCCTTCTGATTGTATCGTGGACCTGATGATTTTCCTTCTGATTGTATCGTGGACCTGATGATTTTCCTTCTGATTGTATCATGGACCTGATGATTTCTATGTCTTCCTACTTGTTACTGTCTTTGTTTCTTTCCTATAACCTGTTGCTCCTCTTTTTTTTTCCACCTACCAATCCCCCTTTCCTCCTTAGTTCAATGCATGATCATAGTGAAATGCCATTGCGTTATGGACTTCTTCAAAGATGACGCAACTGGAAAGGGGAAGTCCTTCACTGGCACAGAGATTTTCTCTTTGTCATAGTTTCTTCAGCCACCCATTAACCATCATCCCATTTTCTGAGCTATACATTGTGGCCACAGACATTACCCTTCTTTGGCACTGCAAGTACTTTCGCAAAGGTCACTAAACATCCATACTCTGCATATTTTGGTCACTTCTCATACCCTCCTTGTAGTTCTTCAGTGGCTCTATCTGCCCAAGTCATTTGTGTTCAAATGTACTAAGCTTGTGTAAACCTCCTGTCATCCATGATATGCCTTCTTGCATACTGGCTTGTCCTGTCTAACCTTAGCCCTGTTACTAATGTGTCCTGTCTAACCTTAGTCGTGTTACTAATGTGTCCTGTCTAACCTTAGTCATGTTACTAACATGTCCTGTCTAACCTTAGCCCTGTTACTATCATGTCCTGTCTAATCTTAGTCATGTTACTAACGTGTTCTGTCTAACCTTAGTCATGTTACTAACGTGTCCTGTCTAACCTTAGCCCTGATACTAATGTGTCCTGTCTAACCTTAGTCATGTTACTAATGTGTCCTGTCTACCCTTAATCATGTTACTAATGTGTCCTGTCTAACCTTAGTCATGTTACTAACATGTCCTGTCTAACCTTAGCCCTATTACTGTCTTGTCCTGTCTAACCTCAGTCCTTTTACTGACTTGTCCTGTCTAACCTTAGTCCTGTTACTAACTTGTCCTGTCTAACCTTAGTCCTGTTATTGGATTGTCCAGTCTAACCTTAGTCCTGTGGCAGGCTCATCCTGCCTAACCTTAGTCATGTGACAGGCTTATCTTGTCTAACCTTCATGACAGGCTTATCCTGCCTAACCTTAGTCATGTGACAGGCTTGTCCTGTCTAACCTTAGTCCTTTTACTGACTTGTCCTGTCTAACCTTAGTCCTGTTACTCACTTGTCCTGTCTAACCTTAGTTCTGTTACTGACTTGTCCTGTCTAACCTTAGCCCTGTTACTCACTTGTCCTGTCTAACCTCAGTCCTGTTACTAACTTGTCCTGTCTAACCTTAGTCCTGTTACTAACTTGTCCTGTCTAACCTTAGTCCTGTTATTGGCTTGTCAAGTCTAACCTTAGTCCTGTGACAGGCTTATCCTAACTAACCTTAGTCATGTGACAGGCTTATCTTGTCTAACCTTAGTCCTGTTACTGGCTTTTTCTGTCTAACTTTAGTCATGTGACAGGCTTGTCCTGTCTAACCTTACTCATGTGGCAGTTCTCACTGTATCTTAGACACTCAATTTTGAATTCTTTACCCAAATCTAATCCCTTCTGATTGAATTTCTGATCATTACAGCTCCTTCTCCCACCTCACATTCCATCACTGCTACAGTCCTTCCTACCCTGCCTTTGCTAGCTGACCTACCACCCCTCTCCTAAACTAGCCTTGACTTCCTACCTGTGCTCCTCCTCTCTAAGCTGTCTTACAGCCTACACTGCCTCTTCCTACTCAGTTCCTCTGCTCTTTCTTCCGATATTACCTTCTGCCACCGTTCATCCTTCCTCGCTTCCTTATCTCCTGCCTCCTCTTTAGTTATGTTTGTCGTGCTTGCATCAGTCCCTCCTTTCTTATCTTTATCTCACACACCTGCCATCTCCTGACCTGTTCTGCCTGCCTCCCCTCCATCTCCACCTTAAATCTTGAACTCTTTCTGTCTGGCTGAAGCCCCCTCTGTTGCCTCTTACATCCCTCTCCTCTGTTCTAACTTTAGTCTTCTGATGAGTCTCCCTTTTCTCCCTTCTGCCTCTGACACATTTGCCTAAATTATGTTACCTCCTCATCTAAGCTTATCAGCCATCCTTTTCATCTAAAGTACCAGAACTTCTAGAATTCTGGTCCTCCTACAGGCCCTGCACCCACCTCCATTCCACACGTACACAAGCCTCATGGCTTAGATTAGACAAGTCCCTTACGTCTCCTCCAACTCTTCTTTCTACTTTTCATTTTTTCCTTTTAAGTTGTATTATAGCTAGTTGCACCTCTCTCTACCTAGGAAATGCTTCTGGCTATGTTATCTGAATTTAATTTTTGTCCTTTTGCATTGTCTGATTTATTACTTTTCCTCTCTGCTCACTCTGCCTTCACACTCTAGTCTACACCTCAGCCTGGGTTACTATATGCAACTCAATGTTTCTAGACCCATTTGGCATCCATAAAATGACAAAATCCATCTTTCTCATTTTCTGATACCATCATTGAAAGTCAGTTTTATGATTTTTAAGGTAACGGTTTGATATTCTGATACCTGGTAGTGGGAGCCCCAGAAGAGTGACCATAAATGACCAAACAAGTGGATTTACATTTACAAAGTCTGATACTGCCATTTCTCAGAATATTCCCTTTTTTTCTGAGGTATGTCAGTTTCAGACTTGTCATTTGTAATTTCAGGGGGCTGCATGGGATCTTGCCCCCTGCAAGAAAGAACTTTAAAGCAGAACAGCAAAGTTTGACATTGACATTCACTGTTACCTTTATTTTCTCATTTCCCTTAATTCCAGGACTCATACCCATGAGTCTACGAACTACAATAGGGAGTAGAATTTCAATCACCATCAGTAATAGATTATAACAGGGATAACTTTAGAGACTGACTAGAGCCCTTGTCTCCAGGGTACCCCATGCCTGGCTACCCAACATACAGTTCCACACAGTTAGTTTGTGACATTCTGCACTAATTTTAGTTAGTTTATATGCTAAACATAACAACAAACCAGTTACATAACAAGCTTTTTAAAATATTTTAGTGTTTTTACATGTTTAAAAAAGATGGATTTGTTCAAATGTTACCACATTAGTAGTCATTAATACTAGGACAGTTAACTAACTTACACAAGAGCAGCAGGCAGGAGTCAAAGGTGAAAGGTTGTGAGATGAATACTCCACACGTGCATGATCAGATTAGGTTATTGACATCATTATTAAATACTTTTTTGATGGATCTTAGCTGCATTACTTACCACAGTGATGAGAATAGTACGTATTTTTACCTGTAGTTAAACTCCTTCATGCTAGTTTCCTTCTGACACAATTCACAGTGTGGCAGGCCTGGAGCCGGACTGCAATGTTTAACAGCCTGCAGTAGATGTGACCTTGTTCAGCCAGCCTAATAACAATGTGATAGGGGTGGACAGCTTGTCACCCGACATCTGTTCTGTAGATAAAAATGACTGTTCTGTTATGATCGATTTAAACAATTCTTAATCTAGGTTTTTTCTTTTTTTTAATGTATTTCCAGACAAAACTCTCAGATAGGATAGAGAAAAGAAATATACTGTCACTCCTGAGAGGAAGAAACCTTCTGCTGACAAATAGAAAATGGTGGGTCACTACTGTATACTGGGGAATTATTCAGCAGTGTTTTGTTACAATAAAAGTGAGTGCATTCACAGTATTTGCAGTGGTACTGTAATTCATTGTAATAAACAGAATCCCAGAATTATAATTTTATCTAAAATTTCACAACCACTTTTTTATGTCTTGGAAACAATGTAAGTTAGATAAAACAGGACCCACTCACTTTTCTTCAGTCAGATTTCAGCTTTGGCAGCAAGAATTTTTTTATATGTTAGGTTAATAAGATATTTACAGAAATATGAAAAATTATACCTGCTTGTTTAATTAATATGAATATTAAATATCTTAAGATAGCAGGGCTATCCACCTGGTGGTGAAAACCTTAGCTCTAGATTATTGTCACTGTTGAAGTGACACCCTGACCCCATCTGCAAAAATGAGAAAAAGAGGTTGTGGATGGATGGATGGATGGATGGATGGATGGATGGATGGATGGATGGATGGATGGATGGATGGATGGATGGATGGACGGACAGATGGATGGATGCAGCTTACAGTACAAAACTCAGTGACAGTTTTGTTCAGCTCACTTTAAGGGTTTACATGGCATAGTAGTTTAGTTTGTAGGCCTCTTGGTTTTAGAAATATTAATGTACATTAGAAAATATTGCATACCTTCATAATTACTGGCAAACATCAAGCAATATTTCCAGTATATTGTATTTCACATGTACATGGACAGTGGCAATATAAATGTACTGTCTCTATTACACTTCACAACATGTTCTTCAATATTATGCGGCTTTCTTATTTCTGAAAACATGAATGTGAATGTCTGTTTGCCAGTTATCACAAATTATTAATGCTATGAGTTACTTATGACATGTAAGATAAAAACAGCAAACTGCTAGCATATACACACCAAAACGTCTCTGAAAATAAAGTCCATATAGTAAAAAAGAAGACGCTGATGGCTGTATTCTCCACAAAGGCCTTTACTAGTGCAAAACATAAGCGCTTTCACAAACGAGCTTCTTCAGGTGTACATCAAGCACTACAAAAACACACCCTTTATACAACACACATAATCACCTGATCAAAGTTCATAATTACAAAAACTATAAAACCAAAAAATATATAATAATAACTTCTCAAATACATACATAAAATACATTCATACTGAGAAGTATATAAGCACATTTAATACATATAAAAAAAGCATTATGCTAATATTCAAAAAATTTTATCTTTTCAACGGCCTCCTTTTCAATCTAGGTCTTAAAGGGATACATTCATTAAGCCCGTGCCCCTCAGTGCTCCTCAATTTTATAATCCATGTAGCTTCCAAATTTTCAGTCCTATTACAGACATCACCTTGTCTAAGGCTCTCATAAAGTAAACCAATGACTCTAAAGCTAAAAACATGAGATGTATCTGTGCCAGCTACATGCTTGGCAAGTGCATTCGTGTTACTACCTTTCCTGATGTTATAAACATGTTCTCTAATACGTTCTCTAAGGTGTCTATCTGTCTTGCCAATATAAAACTTTGCACAGACCCTGCAGCTAGCTAGATAAACAACATGTCTGCTATCACATGACGCTGAAACCCGAAAGGTATAGTCCTTGCCCTGGTCTGGATGATGGAATGACAGACCACTATCTATATAACTACACCAACTGCATGATCTACATTGAATAGTACCAGTGTATTCTCCATCCAACCTAACATCCTTAGGATAACACAATCTCCTCTTAATAGATTTTTCATTCCTATAACTGATTCTCGGTACAGTGTCAACTATACCAGCTATGGTGCTGTCTGTCAATAAAACCTGACAGTGTTTCCTGATGATATCAATATATCTATTCACATCAGCTGTATACTTCAGGGACACTCTTAGCCTGGTATATACAGACTTGCTATCCAGACATTGTGATAGCTGTCTTTTCTTAGAAAAATATGGTCTAGCCTCTGCACCTCGCTTACTGGCAGCTAATGGTACATTCCTAGCTAGAGTCTTATCATCATAACCTCGCTGACTCAAAAATCCAGTCACTCTGTCCAGCTCATTCTTAAAATCTGCCTCTCTCACACTAAGTCTGGAAGCCCTCATAACTTGATTAGTAACAATATTCTTAAAAATATGTGGTGGATGTGCACTACTCCGGTGAAGAAGGTGATTAACATGACAATCCTTCCTATGTTGCTTAGTATACACTGACCCTGTTTCATCTCTCACTACTACCACATCTAAGAAGTCTAGTTCATTATACGACATCCTGTGTGTAAAACGTAGAAATTCTGTGGACTCATTAATGTAGCATACAAATCTACATAGACTGTCTTCATCACCCTCCCACAGGATAAAAACATCATCCACAAATCTACGATAAAACCGAATATGTTCATTAAAGGGACCCCTAAAAACATGATCTTCTTCCCAAACAGCCATAACTGCATTGGCGTAGCTATTGGCACAAGATGTGCCCATAGCTACGCCATTGCATTGTCTGAACATCTGATGTCCAAATAAAAAAACATTGTGTTCTAATACTAGCTTCAAAAGATCTGTCAGTAAACATACTAATTCTTGACTATATAATGCATAGTTATTCAGAAAATGCCTAACTGATCTAACCCCTGCCTCATTGGGTATCACCGTAAAAAGTGAGACTACATCAAGAGTAACAAACATAACTCGACAATCATCATATGTAGATAAAAAGTCATAGAGGTCACTAAGAAAATGTTCCGTGTCCTTAAGTACATGCTGTATATAATTCAAAATCGGTCTAAGATGTTTCTCTATAAATATAGAGATAGATTCGGTGCACCATCCTCGCCCTGAGACAATAGGTCTCATTTGGTGGATTCAAAATGGATTTGTGCACCTTAGGTAATCCCTGTAGAATGGGAATAAGAGGTTTAATAGTTAAAAAATAGTCAAACAACTTCTTGTCAATTAACTGTTGCTCAAAAAAAGACCTAACACTATCAGCAACTATATCTATGTGTCCATTGACCTGAGTAATACTCAATTCCTCATAAAATAAATTGTCTGCCAGACTATCCAACATTTTCCTCTCATACCAACCCTTATCCAGGACCACAATAAGACCTCCTTTGTCAGCTGGTCTAAACACAAGGCGCTCATCATTCTCCAATTCCTGCAGAGCTATGTATTTGAGAAGTTATTATTATATATTTTTTGGTTTTATAGTTTTTGTAATTATGAACTTTGATCAGGTGATTATGTGTGTTGGTATAAAGGGTGTGGTTTTGTAGTGCTTGATGTACACCTGAAGAAGCTTACTTATGACATGTATTTAAATCTACATTGTTTTATCCCTTCCACCTTTATTTTCCTACTGTGTCACAAGTCATGTAACCAGGCAAAGCTCCTGGATCACTCCTGAAAAGGGACATTTTTTTCTATTGGGCTTATCATGTAAACAGATCAGTGAAAATATTAATAAGAGTTGCTTATGTTTTGCATCATTTTGTCAACTTTCTGCTTTTTTATTTTTAATTTAGTTTTCTGAGTTTGGGTATTCCACAGCCCTTCTAGAGTTGCAGGAGTTATGCTATTATGTATGCTAGTTTTATGCTAATTAGTGACCCAGATGTTTTTGTTGCCACCTGGACCTACTTTTCAAGACCCTTAGCCAAGATATTCAGTGTGTGCACATTGAGAGGTATGAATCAGACATCTGAGATGTGCCCATGTCATACCTTGTAAATTCTTTGGTCACGAATTCTGGACTAAGGCAAAAATGATGGGAGGACAAAGGGATATTATTTAAATATTACTCTAATTCACTTAAAATGAATAGAACATGTTTTGCATCAACATGCATTTTCTGAACAAGAAGTCTGGCATTATTGAGTAGTGTAATTCTCTCTGATTCATTAGAAAATCAAGATTTTATGAGGAACAGAGGTATGATGCATTACTGTAACTGAATGATGTCTCTGCAAGATGGATTTCTTATGTTAAGGCTCTGAGTTGTTAAGTAGCTGCTTCCTGTAGCCCAGGTTACCAGATCTGATTCCTTATGTATTGTATGTGTGTGCACTGGGGGGGGGGGGGGTTGCAGTGTTCTGAAGAGTAAGAGAATGGCCATATTTTGTCTCACTTTCTCTCACAATCAGACACTGAATTCTGCATAACAAGTGGTTGTGTTTGGTGGTCTGGGCAGGATGTGTGTGAAAGTAGCTGATCAATGACACTGCGAGCAGCAGGGTATCTTACAGTGCTTAGCAGTCTCTGGTTCTTGACTGTGTCTCCTGCCTTGTGGAGTCTGCATGGCATCTGTGTCTAAATTTGGGATTTATCCAGGTGATCTTGTTTTCTCCAATAATCCAAAGATGTCCCTATGTGATTTCTCATTCCTCCATGTAGTGTGTGTGTGTGTGTGTGTGTGTGTGTGTGTGTGTGTGTGTGTGTGTGTGTGTGTGTGTGTGTGTGTGAAAAATAGCACAGATTTTTATCTGTGGATAAGGTATACCGGCAGACACACACACACACACACACACACACACACACACACACACACACATATATATATGGATTCACTACTAAATCCCGAAACCACCCAATCCTGACACTGAAAATACCGACACCCAGAAGAACGAAACTAGAAAATACTGAAAACAAAATAAAACCCCAAAACCAGCAATAACAACATGTATGCAAGGGGACAAGCCCCCTGCACTCCCCACATCCCCCATAACTTAAATATATCTACTCCGAGATTGCACTACACTTGGGAGAAAAGCAAACGTACCTTTACGCACTATACAGCAATCTCCATTATTCGCCATTGAGATTCTGAAATTTCGTTCTTCTGGGTGTCGGTATTGTGGGCATCGGTATTGTGCGGTTTTGGGCTTTCGTAGTGTTCCTTATATATATATATATATATATATATATATATATATATATATATATATATATATATATATATATATATATATATATGGGTTCACTTCAATTCACTGAACTTTCAATTCACTGACTTTCATTTCACTGACACCATTTCACTGAAATTCATTTCACTGAAACTTCATTTCACTGAAAGTTCATTTCACTGACAACTATTATTAGCAATAAAATGGAATATTCCCCCTTCCCCACTGTAGTGCGACCCTGGAGTTAGAATATATAGTTAGGGGGGTGTGGGGGGCAGAACCCCCCCACGTCAGGGGGTGTGGGGGCGCAGCCCCCCACTTACTTTTCTTTTACTAAGCAATATTATATCAAAACGTAAGAATATCATATGAAATGAAGTGGGGGGCTGCGCCCCCCACACCCCCTAACTATATATTCTAACTCCAGGGTCGCACTACAGTGGGGAAGGGGGCATATTCCATTTACTTTGTAATAATACTTGTCAGTGAAATGAACTTTCAGTGAAATGAAGTTTCAGTGAAATGAATTTCAGTGAAATGGTGTCAGTGAAATGAAAGTCAGTGAATTGAAAGTTCAGTGAATTGAAGTGAACCCATATATATATATATATATATATATATATATATATATATATATATATATATATTTATATAAATGCATATATAATGTTTGTGTGTGTGTGTGTGTGTGTGTGTGTGTGTGTGTGTGTGTGTGTGTGTGTGTGTGTGTGTGTGTGTGTGTGTGCATATGTATATATATATATAGCTCTTCTGGGTAATAGTAAAAAAGAACAGTTGACTAGTAATTGTTAACCATTAAACTGTTAAAAGAGCTACTACCTAACCTGTATGTCTTGTCCATTTCGATTCATCTATAGTCTTCTCAGCTAGCCAAATTGGAGCAATCATACTGTAAGATTTCAAAGTTTAGACGTTAACAACATTTACTGACTATCCTGGATCTCAGCTACCTAATCTGTTAACCTACACACACATTAACACTGTCCACAACACTGATTACAACACAGATGTTGTACCACCAGCCAGTTATTAAACTAGTACTCACCTTTCAGACAGCTGCATTCATTGAATCAACACTCAAAAAATGAAACATCATAATGGTGACTGCTAATACACTGCTAATACATTGCTAATACACTGCTAATACACTGCTAATACATTGCTAATACATTGCTAATACATTGCTAATACACTGCTAATACACTGCTAATACATTGCTAATACACTACTAATACATTGCTAATACATTGCTAATGCACTGCTAATACATTGCTAATACATTGCTAATACACTGCTAATACATTGCTAATACATTGCTAATACACTGCTAATACATTGCTAATACATTGCTAATACACTGCTAATACACTGCTAATACATTGCTAATACATTGCTAATACACTGCTAATACATTGCTAATACATTAATAATACACTGCTAATACACTGCTAATACATTGCTAATATATTGCTAATACATTGCTAATACACTGCTAATACACTGCTAATACATTGCTAATACACTGCTAATACACTGCTAAACTGTAGAACAAACATCAGAAGTATGTCAGCTAGCATTTAAAACCACTCTGAAAACAACTATGTCAATAAAATGGTCTTGTACTTGTAACTCCCCCAGTATTTCGCCCCCTTCTTACTCCAGTCTTTTCCCTTCTACATTTTAAAACCCCAATAAAACTAAATGATCCTGCCCCTGTACCAGCAACATTAGTAAGTCCCCACATTATGCAGTCAAATCAGATAAATATAATAAAATCTGCACATTTTATCATCTGTGCATATACATGTCTCAGGTTAAATAACTGGTTGGGTTAAACCTGCATTTGCCTCAACTGCTGCCAGTGAACTAAAATTTCAATGTGACTTTAAATATAAACTGAAAAAAAAAATGCTGAATTTCTTTAGATATGTGTTACTTTTAGCATGTTGTAAATATCGTACAGTGTAATTAACATGGTGATCAGCTGTTAAACTAAAATTAGCTCAGTGTTAAGTATTATATTTTTATTGTTAAGTCATGATAATTTCCTGTGAAAAAGTACGTAATGTGCCTCAGCTGAAAAGGGGCTTTGCCCAGTTGGATTTATTTGGTAATAAAGCTTAATAATTAAGTAAATAAATAAGTATTTCTCAAACGTAAGGCATGAAACGCATTTCAGAATATCTAGAATCTTAGAGAATGTCAACCCCCACACCCCAGGCTATATAAATGGATTTGGACACAGGCTTAGGTGGGTGAATGACATCCTGAACCTCTTCCCTGGGCTCCATCTGGTCTAAACCTGCCCTGCTCAGAAGTGCATACATAACGTTGCTATAACCTCACTGTCACCAGTTCCCATAGAAGTTATAATTTCTACAATTTTCTTGATAGACTAGCCTCAGGGGCTTGTGTAGAATGTCACTATAGTTTTTTTTCCAGGGGCAGTGTGCTATTCAGAAGGAGCAAGTTGGAATACATTATGGTGAATACATCTGACAGCAAAAATCTGAAATGTATTAGAGGGGCAGTTTGTGTTTACTTTCATCCCAGTCTGTCGTGAGATTGGTACACTGATGGTGGCTGTCTTTTATGGGTAGGGGTGAGACGTTTTGTGATGTATATGTATAATGACAACTTGAAATATAACTGCAACCATTTCTGATTTAAATTTCATCCCAAGCTAACAATGGGAGGGGTACACAGAAGGTGACTCCCCGGGATTAATGAAGCTCGGCGCAAGGCCGGCGTTAAGCTTGCGTCTACCGTGCATCATGAAGATGGTGCAGTAGCACCAAATGCATATTAATGAAGGTGCGCTGCCACCACAGCCACGTGCATAGGAAAGGAGCGCGAGTGCATAGGGTGTCGAAGTGCCACACGGAGGCATGGAAATGTCAGCTGTCGACGTGCAACCTAAAATGCTTGCATATAACAATTTGCAAGCAATAGTAATCACATCTGTCAATGTCCGTGGATACTGAAATGTATGCAAAGCATGCAAGACAGTTCCTGCGAACACAAAATGAAGAAGCAAACACAAATGCACGGTAGGGAATAATGGGTCCCTATCCTGCGAACAAATTACATTGAAAACCGTGTGCCCATAGTCCAATGCAGTGTAGATAGTTATACCAAGTGGAAGTGAAACACATCATATGTTAGCGCGCCGCCAATAGGTACGTCCAGCCCAATGGTCAGGGTCACCAGCTGACCCATATTGTGAGGGAGGATACACAGCTGGGCAGATGTGTCCATAACAAAAAACACGATAAATGTACATATCTAGCGACCGTATGACCGAATTATATCCCACAACGCATGTAATAGTCACATACAATAGGTATGTCCATATTTCACATACCAAATGTGACAGGAAATAGAATAAGCATGTAAACGAAACAGAAGGAGCATATAAACTGCTACAACAATAAGGCAACATGTAGGCTGAAAGGAACAGTATTATCCATACCGTTGACTGTGGGTATGTGTTGTCCAGTACATTCGGATATGTGTCCGGAATATATCCCATCCTGGACATAGGAAAAGGTGGCATCCTACCAATGATTAGAACAGTCGGCCAAAATCTGCACATCAGCGGTCCAAGCAGAACTTGTCAGGATGTGTCACAGTTGAACGGGTATTACCCGGGTATACCAACCATGTCATGAAAGTTAAGTATGGGCGTGTACCTATGTGCGTGAGGTATAGCATGTGGAAAGTCAAACATGGCAGGGTAGTCCACACAACCATACAAGTACCTGACATATGTAGGGTATGGAATGTGTTACCTTGACCGTGTCATGGGCCATCAGCCAAAGCAGTGATGGGTGGAGTGTCAGGAATATGTGTGGGGGGGATGGGTAATGGTATAATCCTCCAAGGCAACACTGTGTCGTATGCAGAATAGGTGAACTGGAGGTGTATGAGGGAGCAGCGGGTGAAGCAGAAAGAAACACAAAAACATGTATACACATCTGCAATACAACCAGACAGGCCGCACTGTAGAACACAATCCCACAAACATATGAATATTAAAATGTGCGATACAAATGTATAGACATGTCACCGACACATACCCACAGATTGGTCCTCATGGAACTGGCCATATCAAATGCAACACACCTGGATGCATAATGGACTACCCAGCATCCCCTCCACAGCACACAACCCTCTCCCATACCTGAACGTCCACCAAATCCAGCCATACCTGGCCTACTGGTTTGGTGCAGCCACATCTACACATAGTGACCACTACACATATGTAGTAGGTAGTGTCACCCTAGGCAGTTTCAGGATTGCAAACTATGTATCCCTTGCATGTAAAACCCCCAGCACATTTTCATAATGCCAGAAGAATGGTTGGTATTTGTCTTGTTTTGGTCTTGTTCAATTTTTGGGATATCCCTCATGAGATAAGTAACCTGTGTAAACATTAGAATGGGTATGAAGACACGAAGTCCAGTCCTGTAGATATCTGGACACAAGTTGGAATTTGCAGTAGTGGTGCACGAGACTGTCCAGCCCTAGATGGTCATGCAGAACCTACTACCCAGGATCAAACACCTGCCCGTGATGCACGTGTCCCGACATGAATAAGCGAGAGAATATAATGCACACATTCGCATAGTGGCACATGGTATAAGGGTGATGAAGGCACTGACATAAACAGGATACCCCCTGATCCACTGTGTGAGGGACAATTAATGTGTGTGTAGGTGTGACCTGACCAACAATGATACAATGCCAAATGTCCTGTGATTGTAGGAAATAACTATGTACCATACTGCATGTTACAGTTGCCTAAAGCGGTCACGTCAGGATAGAATAAACGTAATTTGTAGAAGAAACAGTCAAACAACAAAAGTGCCAAAGGTATAAGGCTCACAGCTAGAAAACAAATGAATGTTCTAAACCTGCACTGACAGTGGCTATGTATTGGCCCAAACAATCTGGTGTCCGCAGTAGGATTACCATCTGTCCCGCTTTGCAAGGGACAGTCCCTCTTTGGACAGTTGTGTCCTGACAAAATACATTGCAAATGGCAAATGTCCTGAGATTGTAGGACATAATTATGTCCCATATGTTATGTAATAGTTGCAGAAAATATTTATTTCAGTATCTAAAATACCTAAATGTTACAAGAAACAGAATAAGCAACTAAACCACTACAACAATAGGCTTTTATGTAGGCAAATAAGTAAAGTTCTATCCTTTGTACTGACCGTGGGTATGTGTCGGCTTGTAAAATCTGATGTGTGTTCTGAAAATGTCCCATCTTGGCCATTTGAAAGGTGGCAACCCTAGTCCCCAGAATACATCCCAACCTGTACATATGACAATGTCAACGCTACCAATGGTCAGAGCATTCGCACAATAACTGGCCAGCCTCTTAACCACTCACAAAGCCAGTGACCTTTGGGGGGAAAGTTGGGGGGAAAGGTGTTGAACGAGAATGACTACTTACAACAATGAAAAGTAATAGACACATTTAACTGCAGAAAACTAGTAGTATTACAAATCTGTCAACACGTTCCAAGTCAATAGTACTAAAGTGTAGAAGTGTCCATGATTGTCCCTAAGTTGTCATAGCCTTGCCCCTGTCACTGTAGAAACAAGTCCCCGAGTATCACAGAGGTCCGTACACATAAGTACACCAACCAAAGACTATTGCATACCTGTAGTGAATTTATAACAGATGTCCAGAATAATATTCATTGTATCTATAAATGAATGAAATAGTCAAATGGGAAGGGAAACATGTGGAAACCACCCTGCATTATGTAGTGGAACCACTCCCCGCCCTAAATTATGTAGTGCCGACCTAATAATGTGGTCAGAGGTGCCCAAACACCTGCATCTGTAAACACAGGTAGAATGTTAAAATCTGGACTAACTCTGTCCATGTGATACATCTGATCTTTGAACAGTGCCAGTGCAGTTTTAGTCACCAGTCGGCCAAGCCTAAACCTGGACCAGCACACGAACACCCTAACAATCAACCACACATGTGTGAGGACTATAAGCGTAGGAGTTCTGAATATCCTTGGAGTGAGTAGACATGCAGCACGGGTCCAGAGCAGTAGGAAACAGGGAATGTCCAAATTGTAGTACTGCAGTTTTCCCAGCAGGAGAATGGATGCCTGCTGTGTAAGGGAAGCGGTGAAGGGTATGTCAGAGTAGCTATGAATCATGGGTATACATATAAATGAGCCAGAACAACAATAGTGTAGTGGTTACAGCATCCACCCAAAGTAAAGGCATTCCCGGTTCAAGTACGACTATAGCACATATTAATTGTGTAATGAATGCCTCTGTGCTGTAAAGCCAACATTTATACATGTAAAGGTGACTGCGTTTGCATGGGTCCGTTAACCGGATTCCATCAAAGTGGTAATTTCATATGGAATAAGGCACATGTAATCCCAAAGAAGTGCCTGTAACTATATGTAACTCAGAATAAGTAGATGCAAGTGCGCCTGCGCGGGTGTACGCAGTTATTAGCATAGCAAATGTATGTTGTCTTGTACAGCTGTAACTTTTATATATATAGATAGATAGATGTGTGTATAGATAAATATCCACAGACATAACAGAAATATGCAATTATATATCTACATATTTATCCATATATATATATATATATATATATATATATATATATACACACACACATATATATACACACACATATATATACAGATATATATATACATACATATATATATATATATATATATATATATATATATATATATATATATATAGATAGATAGATATGTAAGGAACGCCGAAAGATGAAAGCAAACATAAGGGTTGTGAATGGAATTCAGAGCAAGTAAGGAATTATAAAGTGTTCACAGCGTATGTCACATAAAGCTGCACAAGTGTGAGTAGAGCAAAGGCAGGGTTATACCAGTGACCATAACATCGTTTAAGTGCTACGTCAACATTGTAAACAGACAGAATGTAGTACATGTTGCGATCAGCTACACTTGTAACCCGCAAATCGTTCGTAATCCATAACACCAGGAAAGGCATGTATGTGCAAATATGAATGGATGGTGAGCCTGTGAATACACGAGGCGGTACAAAATGTGTGTAGGTTCCCAACGCTCATGAGAGGGAAATGTGTAAAGGTGTGTCATGGCTGCAATATCAGGTGTATAATGGCTGTTATGCGTGGAAACTCAACACGGGTGTGCAGGAGAAACTATGGATATGCAATTATGGACACAGGAGTGCTAGGGTATGTTGCACCGGATGGAATGGAGCGGCCCGTGGAGGTCAGCTAGTACGTAGGTGTGATTCCCAGATAGAGTGCCGTTTGTGTGGAGACATGCGTGAATGGGCGTATCGTTGTCGGACGTTGTGCGTCAGGGCTGGCAGCCCGGCACGTAAAACCTATACGCCACCCATGAGCGGAACAGAGTTCTGCTGTGACAACCCCAACCCGGGAAAAGCAGAAAGACACAACTACATGAAGACAACAATATGTCGATGTACAGTCACAGGAACACAAACACACATCCTATCAACAGTAATAATATGAATGTGCACAGAAACAAACACAGTAGCAGGAATAATAGGCTGCGCATACGAGTAATAGGTCAAATGACACTGTTTCACATCCCAGTTAGCAGCGGCACCCCAGACATGAAAAACGTGCAACATCTGTCCGCTGTATAACGTGCAATATACTGAGCACAAGTTCACTGGAGTGAAGTGTCGGTGCCATAATGACTAAAGCAATAGTATGCTGTTGAAGCAGAGATAAAACCCAATATGCATGTGTAAGTGTCCATGTCCGGGAAATGTATAGGTTAACGGACACACAGATGTATATATAGATAAAAATGTATATATATATATATATATATACATATATATATATTAATTTACATACACATATATATTCATACGGATATATATATACACACACAAGGATATACTACGGATATAAATAGATAGATATATATATATATACACACAAACAACAGGTAATGATATATACACATACACACAAAACAAAATATATATGTCATTGTAGATATACACATGTACATAAATAGGTTACTTCACAGCAATTAGGGGTAACATATTTACAGCCCGGGCATATGTGACTGGGAGGTCCAATAAATAAACGTTGTACCCCCCACATCGCCCAGCTAGGCCGGACAGACATACAGACAGGCAATACAGATCAATACACTGCCGCTGTCCAAAACACCAGTAGGAAAGTACCAGTGGGAGAGTTCTGCAAGGTCTACACTTTAAACATGGATAACGGTGTCCCTTGCGGGACCACAATCAGGGTACGTGTGAATCTGCTGACATTAATACGAGCAGGATACAGGTGTACATGGAACAGTAGGTTGTGCAAGTGTGATAATACATGGGTTGACAAAACGTATGACATGTGTCCCGAGACAGGGAGAGTGGGCAATGTGTAGGGGTGTGCTCATACCCCAGCTGCGCTCGCAGTAAGTATTTGTCATGACTGCTGTAGAGGGGTGCCAGGTAGGTGGACCATGGTTATGCAATAATGGGCTTAAGTGTGCAGGTGCTGGTTGGCAGAGATGTACTAGACCCGCCCAGTGGAAGTCATTAATATTCCTATGTGGGCATAGCATATGCCTACACCTCCCAAACCTGAAGAGCACATCTACCGAATAGTCTGTAAACCATTGGGGGAATACATAGAGACCAAATCAGTGCCGTGTACCCGATTAGCATGGACGTCCATAGTTATGTATCAGAATGTAACAAAGTCCAACTAAACACTTCCAGAACTAGTGATATTAGGTGAGCAGGTGGCGGAATGCAGGTAATGACAGATGACAACATGTATGAGTCATAAGCAGCATGTACCTCGACAAACGTGAATGAATTCATATGCTCTGTGACTGTGAATGTGTCTGGTTAATAGAACCACTCGTCTAAATGTGTCCCACAGGGTGTTATGCATTGTTCCTGATACAGTGTTCATTCACACCCATTGGTATGTGAGTTCTGCTACTGACGGAAAGTGCATAAGTTGCTGACCACTTCAGGTAGATGATGGCATAATAGAAGAGGTTCAACACCCATACGCCTTTGAGGGACACGCCCATCTGGGCAGTTGTGTCCTGCAAAATGACAGTTATGGCACATGGCCTGTGAGTTTGGGAATGGAGGCTATATAGTGTGTGTGTAGTGGTGTCAGACATCAATTTGTTGTATCAATAACAGCTACATGTAATAGGAAACAGTATTATCAATTATAATGCTACATGAATAACCTTAACGTATGCAAACCATGGAAGTTGTCCGTTTACTACTGGCTGTGGGTATGTGTTGCCTTGACACATGTGATAGCTCTACATATAGGATCTATAGGGCCGCCACCATTCTGAATGGCCAAAGTGGAACCTGCTCTGTAGAAATGTCAGACGTACCAGGGCAGAACATACCTACAGCCATGCATAGTACAGAAATATACACATCGGAACAAATCAAAGCATAGTCTAGCAGCAGTAAAGTTGCTTATGCTACTACATATGACATATCGACATGTCAGTTATACAAGACCTGTAACAAGCAACCAGTACAGACACGTACAACATGAGAATGTCCCCTAATCAGGACAGTTGCAATGTCTAGAGTATTGTCCATACCACTCAACTGTCCCTGAATGTCAGGTAGGTCCCTGAGTTTGACTGAAATTTAACTCTGTCCCTCTTAATCCCTCCTAAAATTAGTGGCTGTTGATGGAAAGGTGGTGAATTACGCTTACTGACTAATGACAATAAGTAAGAGTTATAAACAACTGTTACTTCAGAATATGTGTATTAAGTCATATGCTCTGATTCTGTCAATGTTTCAAGTTAATAGCACTACTTTTGTAAAAGTGTCCCTGATTTTTTCTTGACCTGTCCCTGATTCTGTAGAAATGTGTCCCCGATTGGTGGAGAGTTCTGGTATTGTCACATGAGATATGCATAATGAGGGACTGTCACATGCAAAGTGGGAAAGGTGTCACTCCTACAGTCTCCTGTCATGCAATCTGAAAGGTGGACAATGTGCAGTAGGTATGCGGTAGCATGACTCGGCGGACAGCTACGTTAACAAACTCAAGTCACATGTCAGCATTGCAGAGTATCGGTTCCCATGTATCAGGCAGATGGAAGCAGATCATATGAGGAACACGCATATAATATGATTACGTCACTGGACAGGCCGCCGAGTCCGTACAGTCGAACGCCTGCTGTTGCAAAATGGTTACACATACCCGATACTGTAGACATGTAGTCCAATGTAATACGCATCACAAGGGATCACACACACCCAGCGTGAGTGACAAATGTAAGCGGAAATGTCAGTGAGCGAGTGGCTGTAAGCGTGTTTGTCTACCAGTATGCCAATAGTGCACTGTCAAAAAAATGTGGAGTCTAAACGTGTATAAGGTGCTGTGACCAGAGGTCAGCAGTACTTAACACTGTGCAAACTCACGCACAACTGCTCCCACCTGCTGGAATTTGCCTTACCCAGTCTGTATCCAAAAGCATCGGCCTGTCTGCAAACAAAGAACCGCCCTATACACGTGTTGGTAGCAGTATCCTGCGCACATAGTTCATGTGAATTAACAATAGACCATGGCATATGTACAGACAATAGACCACACACACACCATACAGCGCAGACATCCAACAGTATAGCAATGTACTGGCAGATATGTTCGGACCACTGGTGTATGCATGCCTGGCCGTCCTGTGTTTCAGTTTGTGAGCATGTCCAGTATGACTGTTATGGATGTTGTCGACCGACATTACCGTCATACCGTCATGTGTGTGAGCATGCCAAGTATGGTCAACTGTATTGCATGTGTCACATGTCCAGATAGTTAGTACTGTGTTGTTGACCCCTCCATTCTACACAGACAGGTGTCATGCTGTGTCTGCAAGGTAGCTAATGGTCATGTGGTATTGACAGTTGCTACATGTCTGCATAGTGTGGGGGGACATCCAACCACAACCACAGTCCTACACAGCACCGTGGGTGGCGCACATGGCTCTCACATGTGTAGGTTTGATGGGGGCACAGCCAACAGTTGTACACACCTGCCACTACTGTACTGGTATGCCAGGTACTCCATGTCAGTGTGTGGACCTACCTAAATTGCTGGTTGGAGGGATACCAGGGTACGTCAGTTCCCAGCTTTAATTACCAGCACAGTGGTGTTGGATGTCCTAGCTTACACAACCTACATTAAACTGCCTGGCCTGCTGTAGTCTGTGTGTGTCTTAGGGGGTTGGGGTCATTCATTGGGCATATCCATAGGCCATCGTATATCATTTGTCTGTATTGGTCCACATCTATCCAGCTGCATGGAACGTGTGTGGGCTGTACGGACACACATGATGGTCAGCCTCTAATCTGCAGTGGGTTAGGACACCCTGTGTACTACAGGCTACCATTGTGACCCCCGTATATGCTACAGAGGTCATAGTGCCACTATGGATGTGTACTGTCTGCTGCCCTAACATTTGGCCACCACGGTCACTTGTATGCTCACATACATACCATGGCAATGGGTAACTACACATTCTAATACAACTGCCACTTGCTAGGTCAGTAGACATACCCTGGGTGTGTTCCGGACTTGAGGACAGTGCTGGAGTGCTGCCTATGTCGGATGCACACAGTGCACCTCCTATACATGGCCGAGCACAGGTAGTGTCATGTTTGGCATCCATTGTACTGTGTGCGGGTCAGAGAGGGGAAATCCGTGGGTACCTACTGTGTCAGTGCATATGCCTTGTGTTGCCTCTTTGCCAAGGGCAGGTCATACTGTGCACGGGCTTTCGCCAACTGTGCCCTGCTCAGGTAGTTCCTTCACCAAGTCACACTGTGCCTGTACAGGCCTTGGCAGTGGTGTTGGGCTGTGTGGCCCTGCCCCATGCTGTTCCTGCTGCAACTGTTACTGCAGGATAAGATTGTGTAGCATAGAAAATACCATAACAACTTGTATGCATGTAGCTTGTGAATACTGCAGAGCTCCAACAGATGTGTCTGGATACCAGAACTGTGAACTGAGCATCCCAAACACATGCACAAGTATATGTCTTGCCTGTGCATCCGCCTCAGTATGGTGTGAGTGTTCAGGTGTGTGTGCATTGCTGATGGGTGTCATCAGCCATGACACCAGTGTTTACCCAGCATCCCCCACTAGGAGACTGTAGGAGATGTCCATATTGGCATTGGTGTGCTACAGCTGTGTCAGAAGCCATATATCGGACACGTCATAGCTTCCAGGGCAGGCAGCACACACATTCAATCTCATGCCCTGGCCATCGCATATGGCCAAGCTGTTGGAGGGTATGCCCCTGCAGTGACTGTAGACCCTACCCCGCTCACCGGGTGGTGCTATGATGTGTATGTGTGTGCAGGCTATAGAACCCAGTACCCCAGGGTAGTCATCCATGTGGTTGAACAGATGCATATTGCTGGTCTACTAATCACGTGTGTTGAGGACATGTATGTGCTCACTAGCATGTGTTGACATGGTGTCTGTGAACTGGTGCAATACTCTGGATGCAGATGCCTGTGAGATACCCATGATATCCCCAGTTGTGCTGTGTGAGGTACCTGTGGCTAGTACACCTAGGCCAACACATACCATAGTATCCACTGTGATGTGTTTCCCTCAGCCTGTTTGATGTGTCAGGTGTGGCAGGCACAGGTCAACAAGCTGCTGTAGGAGGTCTCTGTCCACCCCATAGTGCTCCACCATCCCCAGCCCATGTAGCCCCTGGTAAGTCACCCTCGGTCTATAAAGTCTTATGTCATGCCAGTAAGGGTTGTTCGGCAGCATACACATCCTCACTGCCCCAGCCTCCTGCACATGTTGGTATATGTTGCCTGCTGCAGCCCATGTCATTTGGTTGGACTGTTGTCGTGAAATGTCCCCGCAGGTATACACCACTGGTTTAGAGTGCGGACAAAACCTGTGTGTATGCTGCTTGCTCACATTACCGTACTGTTCAGGTGTGGGCTGGCCATGTCCTGTGTGTATGCTGCTTGCTCGCATTACCGTACTGTTCATGTGCGGGCTGGCCATGTCATCTGCTGATTGAGCTGATCAACACCTGTTTGTGCAGCCTGTACACCCTGACTATCCCACCACTGCTGTCATCCCTCCCAATGTCACCAGGCAGGTATAGACACACCCCTAGCTTAGGTGTGCTAAGGCAGGAGCACTCCCGAGGCACAGTTCTGCAATGTACGTACAGTATGCCTGACCCCCCTCCCATGCTGTCAACTATATTCGAGACCTGCACCCGGCTGACTACACACATACACTCCCGGGACCAGCATCACACCCTGGTGATAAATGGAATACACTATTGTCAACCTCATCTGCATAGTATAGTCTTCTAATGAATAGTTATGTGACCCATACCGAAACTCCAACATATTAACCACTGCTCAGTGTCGCTCAGATCCACACACAACTGGCAACAGATGCCTTACTATCACCATATTCGATGTCCCATGGTCTTCCCAGCAACAAAATAACCGGTGTCTACATGACTACAACCCGTGGCCCTGCACACTACAGACGATGTGCATTACCATCACGCCATGGCAGATATACATACATCCCAGGTTATCACGTACAGATCATCCGGCACAAACATTCAATAGTGCTGATGTCCCCAGACATATATGTTCACATCTATGTCCACCTCTATATCTACATATATCTTATATATTATTTGTATACATATATACATGGACATATATATATATATATATATATATATATATATATATATATATATATATATATGTATATATATATATATATATACATACACACATATACATGTACACACATATGTAGATAAGGCATTTATATCACAACAGCGGACCACATGACAGCAATGCATTACACAGGAATGAAAAGGAAACTACATGTGCCACCTGCATCATGTAGTGTCGTTACTATCAAGCCACGTGTGTTATGTTACGTCACACGGGTCAGACCGTATCAAGGGTAAGAGTAGGGCTGCTGACAGTTACTCACCAGACCTATTGGAGAATGTTTGTGTTGACAACCCAGTGTCTTGGCAGAATATGCAGGCTGTGGACACTATATAGGTCAGCAACAAAACACACTGAACACATCCCGCAGCTAGCTACCCACAGATACCAACACATACGGTATAACTGCCAAACACACACACCTGCCATGCCTTGGAATTGAGCACCTACCTTTCTAGTCTACCACACTACAGCATTATGCAGTAACAGAACATGCTACCGAGTTCCAGCATCACTGCACTCCCACAGGCATACATCTAGGTGGATGACATCATCCGCAAAGGCAAAGACGCTGATAGGGAATGTATGTGGAGTGAGCCATCTAAAAGCATTACTCTGTCCCCAGACAGCTGGAAACACACACACACATCACACACACATAAACACTTCGCAGTGCTGGGAGTTGAACATACACCTAACTACCTTATCACACTACAAAATTACGCAGTTACAGAATGTGCTATCAAGATTACTGGTACACAGCACTCCCAGAGGCATACTTCTAGGTGGATGACATCATCCGCAAAGGCAAAGACGCCAATAGGGAATGTATGTGGAGTGAGACATCTAAAAGCATTACTCTGTCCCCAGGCAGCTGGAAACACACACACACACACACACACTTGGCAGGGCTGGGAGTCGAACATACACCTAACTATCTTATCACACTACAGCATCATGCAGTTACAGAATGTGCTATCGAGATTACTGGAACACAGCACTCCCAGAGGCATACTTCTAGTTGGATGACATCATCCGCAAAGGCAAAGACGCTGATAGGGAATGTATGTGGAGTGAGCCATCTAAAAGCATTACTCTGCCCCCAGGCAGCTGGAAACACACACACACACACTTGGCAGGGCTGGGAGTCAAACATACACCTAACTACCTTATCGCACTACAGCATTATGCAGTTACAGAATGCGCTATCGAGATTACTGGTACACAGCACTCTCAGAGGCATACTTCTAGGTGGATGACATCATCCGCAAAGGCAAAGACGCCGATAGGGAATGTATGCGGAGTGAGACGTCTAAAAGCATTACTCTATCCCCAGACAGCTGGAAACATACACACACACACACACACACACACACACAGACGCCGATAGGGAATGTATGCGGAGTGAGACGTCTAAAAGCATTACTCTATCCCCAGACAGCTGGAAACATACACACACACACACACACACACACACACACACTTGGCAGGGCTGGGAGTCAAACATACACCTAACTACCTTATCGCACTACAGCATTATGCAGTTACAGAACACGCTATCGAGATTACTGGTACACAGCACTCTCAGAGGTATACTTCTAGGTGGATGACATCATCCTCAAAGGCAAAGACGCCGATAGGGAATGTATGCGGAGTGAGACATCTAAAAGCATTACTCTATCCCCAGACAGCTGGAAACATACACACACACACACACACACACACACACACACACACACACACTCACACACACTTGGCAGGGCTGGGAGTCGAACATACACCTAACTACCTTATCACACTACAGCATTATGCAGTTACAGAACACGCTACCGAGATTACTGGAACACAACACTCCCAGAGGCATACTTCTAGGTGGGATGACATCATCCGCAAAGGCAAAGACGCTGATAGGGAATGTATTGAGAGTGAGCAGTCTAAAAGCATATTACTGTCCCAAGCAGTGGTGTGAGTGGGACAACTGCCTATCTACGGAGCACTATTACAACACTACATAGATACGAGATGCGCCACAGACAGTACACTCTTCAAAACAGTCAACCAGTGTGTTCAATGTAGGAATCCATCCTGATGTGGGGTATAGACATCTGTTGCCTGGATGACCACCATCGCTATACAGGATGTCAATGGCCATGCCCATACACAGAGGCACATCACTGACACAAGGTGTCACTGGGCATGCTCACACACTTAGTATCACACGTCCGTTTGAAAGGTACTGTGTGTCCATCTACACAACGGCGTACTGGGCATGCTCACACACTTAGTAGAAGTGAAGGGCTATCTTGCATGCACATGGATTCTAAACACGGAAGGGCACAGTTTGGAATGTACTGTGTGTCCATCTACACAACGGCATACTGGGCGGGCTCATGCACTTAGCAGTTGCAAAGGGCTGTCTTGCATGCACATGGATTCTAAACATGGAAGGTCACAGTTTGGAATGTACTGTGTGTCCATCTACACAACAGCGTACTGGGCATGCTCACACACTTAGCAGTAGCAAAGGGCTGTCTTGCATGCACATGGATTCTAAACATGGAAGGGCACAGTATGGTGTTACTGCCCCCACGCACATGAAGGCTACTCACATGTACTGACCAGTACACACTCAAGAGCCATCACAGATGTCTCAGGTGCAGATCAAAGAGGTAAATGCCGCATTCTACTATGTAGCCCTCAGACATCAGCATGTCCTTGGACCAGCAACACACATCCATACATTACCACAGCACCGTGTGACTCATGACCAATGGACTGTACATAGGTCTACAGCAACTGTGCAGACTACACATGTACTGACAGGGTTCCATCATGTATTATGCAATGCAATGATACCACTGTACATAACCAGGTCAGCTCTACACATAACAGGGGCCCTGGGTCTTACACAGCTGTGACAGATGACTGTCGCTGTACACCAAAGAACACACATGTTTGGATATGACATACATGTAATCACAGTGGATATGTGCATGGACCACACACACACACACACACACACACACACACTTGGCAGGGCTGGGAGTCAAACATACACCTAACTACCTTATCGCACTACAGCATTATGCAGTTACAGAACACGCTATCGAGATTACTGGTACACAGCACTCTCAGAGGTATACTTCTAGGTGGATGACATCATCCTCAAAGGCAAAGACGCCAATAGGGAATGTATGCGGAGTGAGACATCTAAAAGCATTACTCTATCCCCAGACAGCTGGAAACATACACACACACACACACACACACACACACACACACACACACACACACACACACACACACACACACTTGGCAGGGCTGGGAGTCGAACATACACCTAACTACCTTATCACACTACAGCATTATGCAGTTACAGAACACGCTACCGAGATTACTGGAACACAACACTCCCAGAGGCATACTTCTAGGTGGGATGACATCATCCGCAAAGGCAAAGACGCTGATAGGGAATGTATTGAGAGTGAGCAGTCTAAAAGCATATTACTGTCCCAAGCAGTGGTGTGAGTGGGACAACTGCCTATCTACGGAGCACTATTACAACACTACATAGATACGAGATGCGCCACAGACAGTACACTCTTCAAAACAGTCAACCAGTGTGTTCAATGTAGGAATCCATCCTGATGTGGGGTATAGACATCTGTTGCCTGGATGACCACCATCGCTACACAGGATGTCAATGGCCATGCCCATACACAGAGGCACATCACTGACACAAGGTGTCACTGGGCATGCTCACACACTTAGTATCACACGTCCGTTTGAAAGGTACTGTGTGTCCATCTACACAACGGCGTACTGGGCATGCTCACACACTTAGTAGAAGTGAAGGGCTATCTTGCATGCACATGGATTCTAAACACGGAAGGGCACAGTTTGGAATGTACTGTGTGTCCATCTACACAACGGCATACTGGGCGGGCTCATGCACTTAGCAGTTGCAAAGGGCTGTCTTGCATGCACATGGATTCTAAACATGGAAGGTCACAGTTTGGAATGTACTGTGTGTCCATCTACACAACAGCGTACTGGGCATGCTCACACACTTAGCAGTAGCAAAGGGCTGTCTTGCATGCACATGGATTCTAAACATGGAAGGGCACAGTATGGTGTTACTGCCCCCACGTACATGAAGGCTACTCACATGTACTGACCAGTACACACTCAAGAGCCATCACAGATGTCTCAGGTGCAGATCAAAGAGGTAAATGCCGCATTCTACTATGTAGCCCTCAGACATCAGCATGTCCTTGGACCAGCAACACACATCCATACATTACCACAGCACCGTGTGACTCATGACCAATGGACTGTACATAGGTCTACAGCAACTGTGCAGACTACACATGTACTGACAGGGTTCCATCATGTATTATGCAATGCAATGATACCACTGTACATAACCAGGTCAGCTCTACACATAACAGGGGCCCTGGGTCTTACACAGCTGTGACAGATGACTGTCGCTGTACACCAAAGAACACACATGTTTGGATATGACATACATGTAATCACAGTGGATATGTGCATGGACCACACACACACACACACACACACACACACACACACACACACACACACACACACACACAACACATATGTACATAGCATAGCTTTTGCTGTCCTCTGTGCAGACAAGTGGCTACAGCAATCACACACATGCACATGGAAGGTAGGTCCATGGCTGTTGAATGCTAACAGTACATGAGGTAGCAATGTTGACCAAGGAAACATTCCCTCTGTACTAGTTACCCATGACACCCATCATATCATACAACAGTCCATGTGTTATGTATGTCATCACACATGTCCACCAATTGCAATGCATACAAACATGGCTACATGACAGGCATGTAGGACCAACATGCATGTACATGTAGTGGTGTGCATGCAGCTACCATGCATGTGCAGTAGCTGATGTATGTAATTCATCTGTGCCTAACTACAACATGCAATTGCAATGCAGCCCCATCATTGACACCTGTATATGGTGAAATACTGACAGCATGGTAGGATGTACATCAGGTATGGATGGATGTGTGTACATAAAGTGGTGATCCACCTTTGCAGATGGATGTTTGCCGAGGACAGCTCACAGGTGTGTCACAAGCCATCCTACCATTACATGTGCAAACAGTACGCTATGTTACTGTTACTTGACGGTGAAGACATAAAACCTACACAGCGGTCAGGATGTTACTGACTGTAAGTCACTTGACACCTGTAACACTTACATCCTCCCATGTGCATATAGCAACACAATTGCCGAAGGTAGCATTGGTACACATAATGCGGCCAATACTGCTGCATGTCTGTCAGACGTATCATCATATAGCAGATGTATCATTCACAATACTGCCATGTGTGTTTGTCACATATGGTGGGGAATACATCCCAATTGTTACACACCCCTGTACACTGTTGTAGAGATATGTACATACTGCAGTGTGGAAAGCATGACGTAGGCAGGAGTGGTGGTGTGTATCACACACATGTCAGCTATCTGTATGTGAATGACATTTATGGACTCCACAGTGTGTGTGTGTGTGTGTATGTATGTATGTATGGCTGTCTGGTGCATGGAGTAAGGGTGTATGCTACCATACAGAACAGATAGGATCCCTAACCCCTCATGGTGATGCAGTCTACTACCCTGTTGATGCCATCGGTCTCAGCCTTACTGGCTACCTGTACACATTCATACTCTGTGTCACATTGTGTGGGTGCACAGTACTTTGAGGGTGATTACCACATAGGCAGGGGTCCTCACTTCAACACTATCGAGTGTGCATTATAGTGTTGTTGACCCAGTGAGTGTGGGCATGTTACTGTGTGTTTCTGTGTATGTCTGTGTGTGTTCTCATCTTGTAATGTGACAGGGTATTACTGCTACACAGTGAGGCCTCATGCTATCAAGTGGCCTCTAACGTTATTATCAGCCAGACCGCTGTGTAAACCCTCCCACACCATGTCAACATACCTGTGATGTGACCTGGTATGGATGTCACGTCTCAAGCCACTGCAGCCTATTAAACAGCCCACATGCTTCTGGATCAGTAGATGTGTGGACATCTGTGGTATGGTAGCCTTTCTAACAGTCAGGCTGAGGCTACATATAGCATGCTAGTATTGCCATACATGCCTGTGAGTACTCCACATTTACACATGGGAAACTGCAAACACTGTTACTTGTTGGCACATGCAAGTAGACCATAAGGAGGGAACCAGGGCATCATTACCAACATGATGTTACTGTTGTTACCAAGACACATACTGTGAACATATAACAATGCATTATAAACCTGTACTACATGGTATGTCTGGTGCATGTCAGCAGTACACAACTAATGTATTATACACTTCTCTCACTATTCTGTTCACCCTGTGCATCAGATCATTTGAGCATGTTCCTGCACCAATGGTGTGGATGACAGGGATGTGGCACAGGCATCATCATATGCACAGGGTTATAATGTTTGCCAGGGGCATAGGCTGCACCAGTGGATGACATCATGTGTGTGTGGGTAAGGGCCGGTGATCTGATTGGACATGTGTGGTCGTTATGCATGTAGGTGTTGCAGTGCCCTACAGATGTTTTTGCTGTGTGCGTGTATGAGTGCACACAGTTCTGCCTTTTGTCAGGTCTACACAGGGGTATTATTGACAGCTCCAGATTGTACAGACCAGGATGTACAGCTCACTGTGTCCGGCCACATGACCTGTGCCTGCCAGGGGTTGCACGGGCACTACCAGGCGGAGGTACAGATTGGCTACTGTCCGATGGCACATGTCCACTGGAACCGTGTCCCCACTGGGAACATACAGGGCCATGTCCATGTGGCCTGCTGTGTCCTGGTGTGGACAGCGCAGCACCGGCACTATGGGAGCGGGCATGTGAGGTGGCTCGTTCACGTTGACGTGCACTAGGTGGTGTAGCTGGCCTACGTCCACATGGCCTATGCCTCACTCCTACCAGATGTTCCAGCACAGACAGCTCACACTTGCGGATTGCCATGCCACAGTCAAGGATTCCGACCATGTCACCCAATCGCCTGTCCAGAACATCAGCATTCTGCTGTTGAGCATTTGCCAATGCCTGGATGTTGTCGTTTAGAGTATGGATAGCAGCCCTCTGAAGCCTCTGCCCTTCTCTGTTCTGCCATTCAGCACATGCCTCTGCTGCCATTACAGTCTGGAACATGCGTCTGGTGACACCAGCTGCTGCACTCTGTCCTGCAGGTGCATGTATGCCAGAGGTCCTCCTACGAGCAGCACTGGCCACATGCCTGTGTGGCACATCTGCAGTCATTACACTGACACCATGGGGGGAGACACACCTTCTGTAGCCACCACATATTCCTGTTCCAAGCTAACACATGCTGACTGTCCTTCCTCTATGGCCACTGGTGATGGGGTATGTGTTGGCATGAGAACTGTGTGTGGGGAAGAGGGGGACATAGCTGGGATGGCAACCATTTGCACAGATTCAGCCCCTGACAACCCTGCCTGTACCTCATGCATATGTTCATCACTACTAGTATCTGTGGGGACACTAACATCAGATGGACCGCAGGAGGGTAATGCACCTACATCACCTGTGAATGCAAAGAAAGACTCTACATTACAATAGACATACATGCACACAGACACACACACACAGACACACCATGCATGTGATTTGACAGATGGCATGCAGCATGCATGTGATACAGCAGACAGCATGAAGCTCAGACATTAATACTGGTAGTTAGCATACCTCCCTGGGTTGCACACAACAGCAAGCAGGTGTCATATCAGTAGCCATGCAGTTCACACAATCATGGTAGTAAGCATGCATCCCTGTGATACACCATGTGGACCAGCACAGGTTAACAGTACACATGGCTGAAGTGACCTTGACATGTATTCTGCTGACATGTGCATTGACATGCATACATGTCTGACACAATGGTGTCCTGACACATGTACAGCGTTGTAATAGGTATCACATTGCAGTGTTGTCTGTATGCCCTACAGATAGAATGCATGTTTAGCAAATGTGCATGAGCATGGAAGGGTAGTGTGAGGCGTCTACATTGCTGTACAGTGTGAAGTACAGACATTGAGCCATTGCATGGCATTATGAGGTGTCTATATTGCTATACAGTGTGTAATACACACACACATTGCATAGCCATAACTGTGTGCATGCATATGACATAACTGTGGATTGTGACCCATGTTGCTGAGGTGTATACACACCAAACCATGCTGTGTCATGTGGCAGGTCACTGGAAGACCTATGGATGACACCCCTGCACAACTACTACAGAGTCTTAGCTGCCTGGCAACCATGTCCACACATGGTAGACTTGTCAATACACATGTCCCACATGACATTGATGTACCACACACACGAGGTGCACTGCTGACGGTGATGTCCTACAGCAGCAAGGAAAATGTACGGTATCTGTGGCCTGATGTGGTGTCAATGTCTGTGGAAGCTGTACAGGTGACTACTGTCATGCTATGACACAGTCGTGATATTCAACACATCTTATATGGTTGACTTACGTGACACCTCCACTAACTGTGCACAGGCTTTTAGGATGTCCAGTGTACCACATCAACTGTATAATCAGTCAACTAAGGCTATAGTTGGACCATGTGTGGACAATGTGCAACAGGGTGTATACACATCACATCTACTTTGTGGCTACATGTCTCTGGCCATCCTCCATGGCCATGTGTGAACATGTGTTGGCCAAATGTTTGTGATGGCCTTCTATCTCACATGTCTGTGTTGTCCCATATGACATACACCCATAGATGTCAGATATGTCACTGTCCACAGGGCTATGCAGACAACGGGTTATATGTTAGGTATGTGGGGTATGTATTATGGGATAGGGTGACAATATTGCAGCCAGAACACTACATGTCTGGGACAAGTCAGATGGCACATCACAATGTGTCCACCCATTGCAGGGGCATATAACACAGTGGTGACTCCTGTGGGCTGCCCATATCCCAGCTCACTGTGTGGTACTGTTTGCGTATCACATGTGTTATTCCAATGTATAGTACATATGCTTAAATTGAACAATACCTCCACCGTTGTATGCACAGCTGTCCACACATGTAGCAATGACAGATACTGTGGTTTCATGTTGGTGTTTCATTTCATTTGTATATATTGCACATGGGTAGCCAGTGTGAATGATGGGAGATGTGACCTGTATATCGTGACTGGACCATACATCATGTGTACATGTGTTAACTGGCCACATGGCAAATAGATATATGCATTAACATGCCTGATACTGATGACAGTCTCACCTGCAACAGACTGAAAGTACAGTTTTTATATAACCTGTGATTTTCTAACTGTCTGTTCTGCTTTGTGAGCACAATATGGTTAGACATTATGCAATGAACTGCTTGCCGATTTTACATTAGTCAGTCTTAAAAGAACCTTTTGGAGTGAGAACTTTTTGTCTGTTTGTTAACAGTGTTTCTTTAATTACTGATTGATGCAACTAATTAAATGGGGTTGGTTCTTAATTGTTATATTATTTAAACTATGTGTGTGGGGTTATTCATTGTCTGAGGAAGCGTGGCTGTGACCACGCGAAAGCGCTTACCTTTACCCACTGTGTTTTAGATTAAAGAAGACTTTTTATACAATTACTATGTCTACTGACTTACTCTTTGGATTATTGACTGTAATTCTGCTTGTCATATGCCTACATCGTGGTTGAGATCAGGTTTCTGTGTTTAGCATTGGATCTTTTTTTGTGTTTCCTGATCTCTTGATGCTGCAGTTACCTCTTGATTTTTTTGTAACTTTTACTTGGTGTGGTAACTGCTCTACGCAATGGATTCTCCAGCTGTGGAGCTTGACTACAGGCCCGAATCGAGGGATTATTCATCTATACCAGAAGGACTGTTACATCACGTCTCCAACCCTTTATTGGCTCTGGAACTAGGTGGGTCTCCTAATGGGTTAGTATCCACTTTACCTGAAGAAAATACTGCTGATTTTAACTTGACTGTTAAAGATTTTGAAGATAAACTGTATCTGCTACAAAGGTACGCCTGGCAAAGGCAGCACCTTGAAGCCTCTTTACATTATCGCATTGTACCTAGGGGAATGCGTGTCTTTTGTATGCCGTCTTATGGAACTAATCACCCGGTTCTTTTAAAAAAGTGGCAAGACCTAAATATTGAACAAGGTTTCAGATATATGTCACTTTTGAATTAATATTTTTTACCACTTGAAACTAAGTTACGTAATGAAATTGATTTAATTCATAAAAGCTTATGTGATAAGTATAAATCGGACTATGCAAGAAATAGACTACAAACTATTTTCTCACAAGTAAGTTCCTTTAGTGAGAAACTGAAACAAATCAAACTTAAAAAGTTACAGAGGGACTACAACGATTTTCAAACTGGTCAAATTTTCATTTGGCCAAGGCATAATACCACACAAGTCCGTGAACAAAAACCAGTATCTCCTATACGCACAATAGATGATGTCATTCATCATGATGGTACTACTTTGTCTGTTGGAAATTCTGTTATGCCTTTTCCGTCTACAGCTGGAACTAATGTTGTTAACTCTGTTGAAACTGAATTTCCAAAACTAACGGCATCCTCTGCCACACCACCTCCTAACCAGTTAGCGTTTGTCAGCACACATAATGACAACCTACTAGGTGCGAAACCAAAAACTGCCCAAGAAGCAAGTCGTTTTTTACCCTACCCAATAAAACCACAATTTCAAGGAAGAGGACGCTCGCAAAGCAGAGGGCCAAGGAAACGGAAAATATCCGAGGAGAGGTACGGAACGACAAGAAGACAAAGGATGTGACTGATTTATTTGTTAACTTATCTCATTATTTGTTAACTTATCTCATCATGATATGAATTCATCTGACATTAGTCTAATTAACAAGGGCCTTAATTTTATACCAGCACAATGCAGTAACCTAGCTGATGTATTATGTGAGCTACGTATTTTTTGTAGAAGCATTGCATTGAAATTGTTTTTTAGAAATACTACTGCTACACAAAGTAGTGAGTTAGTGTATACTGACTCTGTGTCTTTAAAATACAAAAGCAACTTTTCACCTCCTTTATCTTTTAATTTAGAATGTTTTCTAAAAGCTTGTGAGAGAGATTTTTATCAGCTGTTTTCTGCTAATAAGAAAAGAATAGCCTATGTGAATCTGACACCTAATGAGATGACATCATTAAAAAAATTCAAACAACTTTCAGACATTACTTTTAGACCTGCAGATAAAGGAGGTGGAACTATAATTATGAATACTGTGGACTATATCTCTTTAATGCTAAATATGCTGTCTGATCGAGAAACTTATTTAATAGTTTCTCAGAAAGAAATTAGTTCCATAGTTGCTAATGTGCATGCAACTCTACATGACTTACTTATGTGTCGCCAAATTACCCCTGATTTCTATAAATATTTATACATCGAATTTCCAACCATCCCCACAATAAAGGGACTACCAAAGATCCATAAACAAGTGGAACCTATACCCCTTAGGCCTATAGTTTCAGGTGGTAATTGGGTTACTGCGACAATTTCTACTGCCCTTGAAAAATTTCTTAGACCTATAGTAGATGCAGTCCCATCTATTTTAAAAGACACTTATCATCTGTTGAATAGTCTTAAAGATGTGACTCTCAATGTTGGGAATGAAGAGTATGTATTAATAACTCTTGACGTAAAAAATCTTTTTACGTCCATTCCCAATGAGTTGGGTTTGGAAGCTATTAGAGAGCTGCTAGTCAGAGATACTGACTTCTCTACAGAGAAAATAATCTTGATTTGCCAGTTACTGGATTTAGTGCTTAACAATAACCTCTTCATGTTTGATGGCATTACGTATTTGCAAACATGGGGAGTGGCTATGGGCACCCCATGTGCAAATACGTATGCAAATTTAGTGGTTTTGAATTGGGAAAAGGAACATCTTTTTAGTAGTCCTGTTTTTGAAAAAATTAAATTCTACAAGCGTTTTGTAGATGACGTCCTTTTAATATGGCAAGGTAACCTAGAAGATTTTAAACAGTTTTTACATTATCTAGAAACCACCACCACTTACTTAAAATTTACAATGGAAGCCTCCATAAAATGTATAGATTTTCTGGACGTCTCTCTGACTCTTGATGAACAAGGAAAGATTACATCATCCATTTTTAGAAAACCAACGTGGACTAATACACTACTCCAGTTTAGTAGCATGCATCCAAGGCATATGTTCCCTGGAATAGTTAAGAGTCAATTCATCAGACTAACTAGGTTGTGTCAGGACAAGGGAACCCGAGAGAAAGAAGCTAATAAATTAGAACAACTTTTCTTAAATAGAGGTTATAACACTGAGCTAGTTAGTTCCATTAAGAATAATATTATACATTCCTTAGAGACTATTCCACATGTATCTAAGAAGTCTGTTCCATTTAGATCTAAAACAACTAGCAGTATGATGAAAATGCCCTATATTATAAAATATACGAGTGATGTAAAGAGCTTAGAAAACATTATACGGAGGAACTGGAATATACTAATGACTGATGCCCTTGTAACTAATTTAGTTGGTAGTCACCCTACTTTTTTATATAAAAATTGTTCCAATTTAAAACAGATTCTATGCAAAGATTATACTTTAGATGTTAGGAATTCAACTTTAAATATAGGAACCGTTCCATGTGGTAACTGTAACAGATGTAACTACATCTGTTCTGACTTGGTTTTTAGTCATCCTACATTAGATTTCACTTTTTATTTCAATGTTTTGGCTACATGTCAAACAAAAAATCTAGTATATTTAGCTACTTGTACAAAATGCACTGCATTCTATATTGGACTGACAAAAAGGAGATTAGCTGATCGTGTTTACGACCATCTGTATGAGATTAAGAAAGAAACAGATACAAATGCTTTGGCTCAACATATAGTAAGATACAAAGAACATACTTTTTTATTTAGGGTGTTAGAAGTAATAACTCTAAATCCTAGAGGTGGAGACAACATTAATAGTCTGGCTTTAGCTGAATTGAGATGGATCCTAAAGCTTAATGCTCATAACTATCCTGGTCTAAACACTTCTGTATCCATCAAGCCCATATTAAAGAATAGAAAACGTTAAAGTTAATATTAAGTTTTCTTTTCTTCCCTCTTCTTTTTAGTATAATTATTATATTTATCTACACTGTAATTTTGTTCACCCAATGTCATGCTTGATTAAAGCACCATATGATTCTTTTTATGAAGTTTAGTATACTTTTGTTAACTTTTAATAGAAAGTATGTTTAATGAGTATATAGCTTATATTTTACTAAATCTTCTTATATTATACACAATTTTACAGTCTTGCTATAACAGCAGTATTTCAAGTTTCATATTTAACAGATAAGCACAGTTAATTTGTATGGCCAATAATATATTATATTTTATATTTTAGATATAGGTCATATTTAATATTATTTTCCATAAATAATTTTAAAAAATTTGTTTTTGGTTAAATAAGACATAATTATTTTTATGATAATTATTTTTATTTTTATTGTTATTAGATAGCTTTGTTATATGAATTGAGTTAATATAAATTTTGTGCTGTTTCATATAAATATAAATATATTAATTGTAGCTGAAGTTAAATATAAATAGATATATATTATATATTTGTTTATATATATTTTTTATATAATAATTTTTAGAAAATAGCGCTGTTAGGTTTATGTTTTTTAAATAAGGCAGCCGATTCTCTGAAACGATATTCCTTGTAATTGAAGCCATTGATACTTTAAGTGCAGATACTAATGTATTTATATATATATATATATATTTTAATACCTGTACATATATATATATATATATATGTATTTTATAATATTTGTGTACATATATATACATTTTGTAAGAATACAATCAATTTTGCAGTGATTAGTTAGCCTAGTTACTCTATTTTATATGTAACTTTTGTTTATTAAAGTTACCAATTGTAACTGAATATGTTTACATTTCAAGGCTTTAATAAGTTTATGTTGAATATCAGTAGTTAGAATTTATATCAGAATGCATTACCGTTAGTTCGGTACTGAATAAATTATGCAGCTACGGTCTAACTGAGTTTCTTATTGAAACTGAAATTGAAGTAATTGGCGTCATCATATATATTTATAATTAATTCTTAAATATCAGTTAATTTAGAAATAGATGTACCTTTCATAACAGCACTATATTTATGGTTCAATTTTAAAAGAAAAAATCTTTTTACAATTTATGCATCAATGTCAGATATTTCGTGCTCAATGGTTTTAAATGAACACTCATGTTTTTGTAGGTTTGCAGTCGGAGATCTTTCCGCTGCAGAAATCTTTTATACCTATAAGTGTGTGAAAGTACAGTTTTTATATAACCTGTGATTTTCTAACTGTCTGTTCTGCTTTGTGAGCACAATATGGTTAGACATTATGCAATGAACTGCTTGCCGACTTTACATTAGTCAGTCTTAAAAGAACCTTTTGGAGTGAGAACTTTTTGTCTGTTTGTTAACAGTGTTTCTTTAATTACTGATTGATGCAACTAATTAAATGGGGTTGGTTCTTAATTGTTATATTATTTAAACTATGTGTGTGGGGTTATTCATTGTCTGAGGAAGCGTGGCTGTGACCACGCGAAAGCGCTTACCTTTACCCACTGTGTTTTAGATTAAAGAAGACTTTTTATACAATTACTACGTCTACTGACTTACTCTTTGGATTATTGACTGTAATTCTGCTTGTCATATGCCTACATCGTGGTTGAGATCAGGTTTCTGTGTTTAGCACATGGCAAATAGATATATGCATTAACATGCCTGATACTGATGACAGTCTCACCTGCAACAGACTGATGTCTGTGCAGCACACCAGAGGTACCTGTATAGGGGTGACACAGCAGTTTGAACATTATCCATGACTGTATGACAGCCACAGGGTGCATTGTGCATGTTAACACATTTGCCTGTACAATAGCATATAGTATGCACATGTGTGCATACACAGGGTAGCATACTGTAGTATGCGGCATGTGTGTAAACATACCTTGCATATGATGTTACATTACATATTGTACAGTGACACATGCAACTAAATGGGATTTAATAGTCATATGTGCAGTAGTGACTTACCAGGCAACTCCAGGCTCATTGGTTGGGAGACACCCACCTCCACGATGGCAACTAATGTTTGTGGATGCTGTTCTGAGGGTGTCCCCAGGCTGGACAGTAGCTCCTCGGTGGGTGTGAGTGGGGGCTGGGTTGGGGGACCACCACCTGTTCCACCTTGTTCCCTGGCGATTGCAGTGGCACGCTGTTTCGCATGTTGTATCAAGTCTGTGCAGTGTCTGCGCACCTGCTGGTAGGTGCGGTTATGGCCACCCACATCATTAACCCTCCTGCGAAGGTCCTGCTACAGGTCGTCACGCTGCTGGGCATGCTGTGGTACATGGCTGAACAACACCTTGTAGTTCTCATGGAGGTACGGGATGAGGACATAATCCTCCTGGCGGCTGTACGCTGACAGGCGTGAACGAGGCATTATCTGGAAGACATAATAATGGTGACAGGTCACAGTATCACAGAGATGTACAGAGATACAACTGCACATACATTTGTATTAAATCTAATACATCTGCACAGTTATCTTTGCAAATCATCATGATACTGACATGACTTGACATGTTTGTGTCACACACATGTAACACCCGTTATGCATTGGATATCATCACCATATATGTGTGTCACCTCATTACATTGTTCATACTCCATGTCAATGCTGTCTTGATGTGGGCATGTCTGTTTGCCTGTACTGGTGTTCTTACCTATCAGCACATGTCTGGATGTGTCCACAGTAATGCTGTTGACCTTGATGCTGTGTATATGTCACATATCAACACATACACTGCCTTAATGGACATGAGCAGTGACAATGCACACATAAGCATGGAAACCTTTGCATGCATGTGTTTTTCCATATACATCTACACGGCACTGTACAGCAGTCCAACATCCTGCCACGGATCGCCTGTGTTGCACATGTGATAGATATGGGACAATGGCTAGCCGGACGTCATTCACAGGGATGGTTATCAACTATAGCATGTATGGGCAAGGTTTCCTAGCTGTATCCGACAGCCATTTTGCCACCGCGAGGTGCATCAGTGCCGCATTACTGATCCAGACAGTTAATAATACATCTACCATGCGGTCATCACACCATGTATGACAGAGATGACATGCGCAGCTTTGATGGACAGGGTTGCATGGTATGGTGGGAGTATGTAACATGTATGGCACAGGGATCTGTCCAGCATGTGGCGATCCTTGTAGTAGGACAGTGGCTATCCATGACGTATGTCTTTCAGATCAGGATATGTACATGTAGCATGTCCAACATCACAGTGTCGCACATGTCTTTATGCAAGGTAGCCAGCATGCTGCATAGTGGAGGTGAGGATTGTGAAGGCTGGTATCACCCATCTATGCATGGCCAATACCCCCTAAAGGTGATATGTGATCCGATATTGGTCAGCCGAGTGCTGAGTATGCCTGTCCAATGATCTCCATGCTCATGGATGGCACCCTGTCATGACATGGGTGCCTCGTATGACTACCTAATAGGCCTGGAGACATCACCAACTCAGGGAGGTGAACTGCACAGCACCATCCCTTACACAGTGTCCATAATGTTGACCGCTGTCTAGGTGGTAGTTAATGGGTACAGGGTTATTCACCCAGCGGTGACAATGCTATTATCAGCTGTCAGATTGTGCACATATGTCACACACCTCACCCACAAAGCCCATTCTGTATGATGTCCACAACACTGAGACAGCAATTGCTCCTAGGTCGTGGCCATTCACATCCTTACATACACAGATGCCTCCCATTTGTCTGTGTGGTATGGGCTATAATGAGGGGGAGTACAAAACATTAACCCTGTTTTACTGTAGCTGCCACTGGTGTGATATGCACATGTCACTCTGACACCTTTTGTAGTGTTGATTCTGTCAACAGGCCACTGGTAGAACACTCCTGTGACATACAAAGGTACATCTAGTATACTCAGTGTAGCTGGAACATGGTATGGGTGATGATGTCCTATGACCTGTCACAGGTATGCTATGCAGTGTGAAATCATCTGTACTGTCATCTACTTCTGTACTGCTAACATCTACGTTGATAAAGGTTCATAGACTTACAGACCATACTCAGCAGGGTAATAGTGCAGTGCCTCCAATTATGACTGTCATCTCCACTTGTGGGTTGCAGTGGGTTGATATTATCCAACACCCTATCTATATTGCATATTCATGCTCAGCACTTGTTCAGAACTTGTGAGCACTTCATGAGCTACTAATTACTACAGCACCCATTCCAACTCATTTCTTACAAGTACACTGTCTGTCCTTACATTTCCAGCTTGCTTACAGTACAACAGCTGTTGTACACATGTAACTCACATATCTTGTGAGACATGGTTGAATATACAGGCATGTCCAACTGTCACGTACCAGTGCTATTGCCTGTCTATATGATGAATATGACAAACATGTGGCAATAGAGCAATTGTCTCATGTACACAGTCAATGCTCACCTCCCAACATACGACACTACAGCCTGTGGGAGATGCACATATGTAGCCATGCTGGGGGTAATGCTCTCACCAGCCCAGACTGAACCTGACATTCATGTGGGGATGTGTAACATTAGCAACACACCCCACTCATCACATAGACTCACAAGATCTCCACCACCACAGGCCACACATAGTATGAGTACGACATTTGCAGAACCTCTCCATACTCTGTGTAGGCACCAGAGGCACCCCCCATCACCAAACACAACAACAATTACTTATAGCCCACAGACTCATGTGTGCCCATCAAATATAGCCAATAGGGTGTTATACCCAACACACCAGTCATAGGTGACTCTGTAGGTGGTCACACTGATGTCCCACTCAGCAGGCTACACAAGGCGATAGTCACTTACATCTAGCTGTCGGGTAACTGGTTCTGCAACATAGCCTATGCACCCATGCCACACCTCACCAAGTACAATTTGACTGTCATTCCCCATGTTTGTGTGACTGCCCTGAGATGTAACTTCCCAGACTACATGTGCAGGGACATGCAATAGCTCTCCGGTCTTGTAGCCCAGAAGGTATCGGCCAAGCCCTGGGGAGCATTCTGCATTCATCCAGACTAGATACCACTGTACAATGACTGACTGTTTCACTTCAACAGTTGCCTATGCTTCTGCACAGGGATCCAGTGTATGTCCGCTTTGAATGACATGGTCAACAAAACACGATGCTTTGGCACAGATGACCTACACCTGTCAGCCCTGGGAGTACAGATAACATGTAAGGCTCTTGCTGCTCCTATACTGCCTGTCTTGCACAGTTTCCAATAACATTCACCACCAGACTGGGAACAGGCAAGCAAAACATGGGGTCATGTGAATCAATGCTTGACATCATCTCTGACGCACGCAGGCAAGGCACTCCTTATAATGGACCACTTCAATATCTCTGCAGTGACTGGGACCTGCCTCTAGGCTCCGCAGAGCACACCTGCACTGACAGGTTATACGCAGACCACACCTTTCAGTCATGTAACCTGGACCGGAACACCCACGGCTGAGGTGTGTCCATATTTTACTATGTTGTACACACCTCCTGGCTGGTTACTTAGCACAATGCATCAGAGGTGATCCACGTGCAACTAACTGTGGCCAGAACTGCTATACACATTGTAACATGCTACAGATTCAACAACATACCCCACGGTTACCGGCCCTCATTTCTTTGTGTACTGGACAGTAGGGTTCAGACAGGTACTACTGACGTGCGACTGACACTACCCCACACTTAACTGGGATAGCTACTCATGTACCGACACATTAGGCCAACGCTGTCCGGGATTCATAACCTCAACTCAGCTGGATCAACCCATACACACCACCACCAAGACCAACCATATCCTAGACATGGACATTACCAACATGTCACTGGTGTTCCACACCTGGGGTTATCCCCTCATTGGTAGTTTCCGAACATATGCTAATCACCCTTGTTATCAACATCCCGGCACCACACCCTTCATGGCATACACAGTACAAGATTACTACAATGCCTACTACAGACATCTTATGACAGCAGTAGTAAATGTCATGACACCCGTGTAGATGGACAATGCACATACAAATGCTGAAACATACCCCAGTGCACTTCATTAGCACTTACACGACTGCATGGATCATGCTATTCCAAACAGAGCCATGACGGTACCCACCAGATAACGGATGCCACTCTGGGGGTCCAGTTCCATGGACATAATGTACAACAAAAGGTGGAGGCTGTTGCAAAGTGGAGTACAATCCCATGGGTGGGGTAGCTCACTGGTCAGCCTCAGTAGGGTTCCAGGATCCCTTATCACATCCTCCAAACCTAGCTACGTAAACATTACTGCAACACATTCCAGGGTGTGCCACAAAGCATTATGGAGGTATGTCAGTAGCCAATGGCAATACCCACATCTGCTCTGACATATGACGGTTACTCAGGAACATTACAGAACCGAGTGATGTTGGCAACATCCTGGCAGATGGGTTAAATGCTAACTTTACACCCTCTCACTCCCTATAGGGCCATAATCCATGCAGGAACATTGTGGGGTCCCTGCAGTCACAACTACACAGTTCCAACCTGCACTCTCTAAGGCCTGGAACACAAACTCCATGTGACCGTCCAACATCCCAGGCTGTGATTTACACAAACCTCAGAATGAAATGTCTCCCCACTTGGCCACCAGATTCACTAATACCCTTGTATCAGGCATTGTGGCCCCTGAATGGTGCACAGCAACAGTTATCACACTCCACACAGGTGGTGCCACAAAGAACCAGAGGGACTATTGCCCTATACACCCATCTGGACTGTTCTGCAAAGCTATGGGGCACACCATCATGGAAATCATTCACAGAGACATTGGTGGGCTCCAGACCTTTGATGCCACCCAGGTTGGACTTGTTAGGGCCAGACCATGGCTCCTACACCTGGTGGACTCCTTTGATACAGTTACCAGGGTAGTTGATGACAGTAAGGGGGTCCACACAGCCTACATTGTCCTCTCATTGGCTTTCAGCACCGTTCTCCATTCTGGTATTGACAACATACACATCCACCTGCACATCGACCCCTACATCTCAGGATATTATGCAAAGTGGCTCACGGACAGGACCCACACAATGAGGGTAACATACCGTAGTACCTACTGTATTTCAGTTACACTTGGCGTACCACAGTCCTCAGTCATAGGGCCCCTCATGTTCGGTATATGCTTCCCTGAGGTACAGGCTAGCACAGACGGACTTTCCCTGACTAGGTTTCCAGACAACTGCATACAAAGCGCCATGATTGATCCACCAGCTTATACAGACTCCCTCCATAAGGATGTCACTGTGACGGATACCTGATGTCGATAACATGGCCTCAAGCTGCATGACACATGGTGCATGAACATCCCCTTTGGATTACAGCAATCACCCACTGACTATCACATAGGTGGTAGTCCCCCTACATGTGACATTATACGGGATCTTAGTACACACGTATGTAGCACCCACTCCTTTGATAACCATATTGCCAATGTGGCGTGGATATCCTTCTACGTGGCCACCCTTATCTGTACTGGGTTTGTAGCTGGAACAAAGGCACCCATTGTACCTCTAAACTCCTGATGTATACACACAATCAAGGGTACAACACCCTGTTTAGGGTGTACCTTACAGAACAGCAATGACTTTACATACCACAACATTAACACACCATGAGGATTATTGAGCTCCGAAGGTTGACGTATGCAGCAGAACTACGGACACCATGACTCTACACATTTGCATACTGCATACTCAGGGGTGACCTCTGCTGAACATACAGGGCCCATGTCCACAACAATTTTCATGGCTATACTCCACATAAGCGACATAAGCAAAAGCCACTGAGAGCAACATGCTCATGGATATGTGCACAAACGCAATGATGAGTGGGATGTGCGTGAGAGTTACATTCCCAAACCAGACACTCACCATGCTTTGGAACATGATTCCTATGTACATCACACAGGGACACTCAGTAGCACTGTTTATGGGAGACACATGTATGCCAGGGATCACTGCAGTGGCTGTACTGTGCAGAGGTGCAGGTAACACATGGCTCTGCTGTTCACAGACAAGACACTACCCTAGAGAGGTGCCACCGGTGTAAACACTGTAGTTGGGCTTACACATAGACTTGCCAGACAGCACGATGCCTCACTATGAACCTGTAAAGCTATTACATGTCCTTTGTGCATGGTTAATTGAGTAGCTCTTCCATTTCGATTAGCTATCATGCTGTTACAGTGTCCCGTGACTACAAGCCATATGTATCCTATTATTGTGTATTGTACATTCCAATAGACAATACCTTTTGTTTGCATGATATAACTGTTATGCTGTGTAGAATATCTGACATATCTACCTACAATACTGTACATTACACATATTTTACATATTATCCCATAATGCAAAGCATGCTTGCACAGCAGGACCACCTTAGGCATGTTATTGTCGTTATATGCCCATACACATGCCTACTGTGACAGTATATCAACATATACTATCCCCTGCTATGGCACATACTTGTTGGACATACCCTACCACTGACGGTGGGTGGTGTGGAATTGTTCTGTTTAAAGCCCTCATGTAGCATCCCTTGTGGTGTCTGTGATGTTTACCTTATAGCCCACAGCAGGACACACAATTTCTACAAGTGTTACTATGCTCAGCAAGACATCACTACATAATACCTTTTCCCACTTTATGCATTGTGGACACTTTTAATTAATACAAAACAGGCTGTACATACACTAACATACTGAGTGTTTTACATACCTTGTTAGCGTTCCAAACTTTCGTAAATATCTCTTTTACACCTTTACTGTTTAAATGGTTCTATGGTATGAGCATACGGTTTGAATGTCTGTCAAGTCATCCTTATATACGTCAATATCTGTAACATGTGGTTTCCTACCGCCAATTGGTGTTCCTGAGTAAATTATTACATGCACATCAGCTGTGCAGCTACTCCATTCACCAATTACGCGGAAACAGTGGGGTATAATTGAATTCTCCACTTGGGCATTGCCCTTTTGCCCTAGCTTTGGGGAGACGGCTTCGGGGAGATGGCCTGTATGTGTTCTGTTGTGTGGAATTGCAACTGCTATTTGTAGAGACACGGATATTTTGGATTCATGTCCCCCGTGGATTGTGTGTGACGGCTAGATTATGTGGTTCTACATGTGAGTGTACCTGTCATCTCAACCGTCTGATAAGGGACTATTGGAAACAAAACCTGTAACATCGCCGTCTGTTCCATTATACAACAGCTACGATTTCACATGGTGCCTTTACAAATGTGTCTCTCACAAGGTATGTTAACGCTTCTGCAGATGTAATTGAGTGAGTGGATGTTTGTGATGTTATTACAGTCTGTATTGCTATTGTTTCATGTGTGGGAGATGTAGGTGGGTGTACATAGCATATACAGGTATGTGGGGACTGCATTTGTACATATTCCATATATGTGTGTGGGCTCCTTCCCTAATTGAAGACCTATCAGTTAGTAGACTGAAACTATGGTTGTTACGGGCTTATACATTGGGCCGTTGTTAATTGGTTTCTATATAGTATAAAAAAAATTATTATGCAAAACCTATAAGGAAAAGGTGACTATGGCTATAGAACCCAATATGAGTATGGGCACTTATGCATGCAATCATTTTAATATGTGTCAATATATTACAGGAGTACAAATATATACACATCCTGTTTTGAATTATGTATTTAAACCTAGATTCCATGCATCATGCAATACCTGCAATGTTATTTATCTAGCAACTTGTGAACACTGTTTGGCATTCTATATAGGGCTTACCAAGAGAGAATTTAAAAAGAGAATATATAATCACATATATGATATAAAGAAGAACAATGAAACCAATGCTTTGGCGAAACATATAATGCAATATGAAACACATAGTTTCAAATTCAGGGTCTTACAAATTATTGAAAAAGGCAAAAGTGGGGGTGATATTGTTAATACACTAGAACAAAAAGAATTGTATTGGATACTAAAGATGAAAGCACACCATCCACCAGGCCTGAATCAATATGTTCCCATGAAACCAATGCTAAGAAATAATTAATATTGTTAATGACCTATATTATTTATCTTCTTGGATTGTACAAACAATACATACTTATGTTATTTATATTTCTTGCACTTTAATTGAGTTTTATAATATTAACTTATTTATTTATTAATAGTTGATTTATGTTTATGCTTAAATATTATAGAGTTCTGGTTTTAACTATATCCATATATATATATATATATATATATATATATATATATATATATATATATATATATATATACTTTTTATACAAGTTTAATGAAGTTTTAGCACCAAGCACTTTATTATTATATACTATATATTACATATAGATGGATGATATATTATGCATTAATTTCAGCCCTATTTACAGTCCCAAGGTTACAAATATGGATCTATTATGATAAATTAAGTATTACTGGCTTGAATATTTCCTTTAAGTATGCATTATACCAGTTATATTATTATTATTATTATTATTATTATCTTTATTACTTCTAAACGTGATAGCTACATTCAGATTTGGATAAATATTTTAGAGTTAATTTAGTAATGCCTAGATTTTAGGATAATAGATTATTATGTTGTGTTACAATGTATCAAATAAAGTATACACACTTAATGTTGCCTTAGAAGTTAGCTATGTCTTTAAAAGTTTTGAGCTGTTATTAATTGGTAAGGCAATTACCTTAATTGGATGTAAGCTGTTACTATTTAAACTGAGTTACTTCTGTGAATAATGAAATCTGATGAAGCGTATGGTGCATACGTGAAAGCGCTCATTTCGTTTTTCTCTGCCTTTTTATTTGTGGAATAAAGAAGGATTTTTAACTACAACGCTGATGGCTGTTTAATGAACTGTGTGATTCTAGCTGCCTTTCCGTTCTGGTTCTACTTGTGTACTATATTATTATTTTCTATATAGTATGCAGGTGAGGTTGATACTTCCATACCTCCGGAAATACAGCGATATGTAAAGGAATGTTACTAAATGACAGCTGTCCCGTGTATTTCTGTCACAGATATTTGCACTCATTGCAGTTGTGTTGGTGACTAAACCTCTTTAGCATGGGTTGCCACCTTTTCAAATGGCCATAGCGGGACATTTGCAGGACACACATCGGTGTTTACAGGCCGACACATACCCACGGTCAGTACACAGGATAGCACATACTTTTATCCTGAATACATACTTATTCTTGTAGCACTTTAGCTACTTATCATGTTTCATGTAACATTTACGTTTTTTTAGATACAGGCATAACTATTTAATGCAACTATTACATAATATATGGGACATAATTATGTCCTACAATCTCGGACATTTGCCCTTTTTAATATTTTTTGTCAGGACACAACTGCCCAGGGAGGGGCTGTCCCTCTTAAAGTGGGACAGGTGGTAACCGTATGCCTATGGCCAGCTATAACCACACCTACCATAATGATCTACCTCCGAGTTAGCACTAACAGACACACGATGCAAACACACACACACACACATTACAGTCCCACGGAAATGCACACGCACCCTCAACACACACATACACAGACTACGGCAATCACAAACACAGTTGAACACAGTACCTACATGGACCGCAACACCAGCAGCGATAACTAAATGTCCCTTAATATTGTGATAATATTACACGTGGTTCTAGTGTTCCGGTACTGTGTTCTTTCAGTCTTTCAGCCTCGTGATTACGCGTGTCAGTATGTGACACATTCCATAGTTGGCAGTATCCTATTTATTTGTACCTCCATGGTTATGTACATGTCGTTGACCTATCTACATATTTGCAGATATAGGTGAATCCGTATATATCAACATATATCTCTCTATCACCCTTTCTATCTCTATTTGATATATATATATATATATATATATATATATATATATATATATATATATATATAAAACAGAAAGAGTGACAGGCAGAATACACCTTTCATTGTGTACATGTCAGTGTATACTGTTACCTGGGCTCCGCACGTTTGTGTTTGAACCTGTCACATTACACACCTGCCGTTGGTACATCTTGGGTAGCTTAGTGTTAGGTGATTGTGTACATGATTGCGTGTTCTACTCCTGGCAGTGGTCATTTTACCCTTCAGAGCAGGCACTATTAGTGCAGGGGTGAATAATGCTGGTTTCACCTGTTCTGGACATCACTGACCGTGATCTGCGCAATATTCAGAGAAGCTTAGCCCTGTTTCATGCATATCCATATAGTCATATTTAAACAATGCTTACCAGCACTGGGCAATGCATATTCCCGCTATCATGTGCTAAACATGATCTGATGACCTGCATCCAACATGCATTATTCATGCCTTTGGGATTATGTTACATCCCTTGCAGGACGTGGGACTGGATAACATGCATGACAGTCACTGCATTTACTACTTGGGCATTTGGGATTTGTACACGTGTTATGGCATTTTGTATGTGGACTGTACTACGGCTGTTACTCCATACTGCGATCAAATGGGTAACTCAGTTAGTTTACATATGGATGAGACCTATTAATGGTATGTCCAAGTGATGTTTAATGGATGTGCTCCAGCATTGGGTATGTATGTCACAGTGAGCCACACACTATAATGTGCTACACCTTCACACAACCGTAGGTGGAGCATGCTGGGGTGACAGATACCTGTCATGGGTACACCCCATGGTTTGCCACTACATCCATGATTACATTATATGGAGCCCCTCATTAACGCACCAGGGAATCCATGCAGAGTGTGTGGGGAACAGTGATTACACACATGGATCCCGCAATTGGCTCTGCTCCACTGAGCGATAGTTGGTTACTCGATGGGGTGGTGACAGCAGACACTGTTTGCCTCGATTGATGAATGGCCTCTGACAATCGGGCGTGTACCTACCGATGTACCTAGGAACCTATACACACAGTACCAACATATGCTGATAGGTGCATGTACTGTTCAGGTGTTGGCATTCCTTGTTCCAATAGCTGTTGTGTGTACAATGGTTGAGGGCTGCCTATGTAGGATTCACACATTGGGCCACCTATACATTACAATTTACAGGTGGTCAGGTTTGTGTGCCATTGATTTTTCTGTGTGTGCAGGTGGAGAGGTGTGTCAGTCCGTAGGGGCCTACACTGTCAGAGTATGTGCTATACGTTCCCTCTTTGCCAAGGCGTAGGCATATTGGGCATGCCTCTGTCTGCCTACTGGGGCTGGCACAGTGTGTTCGTGGTCTGAATCCCTCTGTGCCTGTGATGGCCTTGGCAATTGCGGTGGGCTATGAGGGCCTTCACCATTTTGTCCCTGCTGCAGCTGTTTCCGCAGGATCATATTATGTAGCATGGCACATACTATGACGATGTGGGCACACGTGCCTGGAGAGTACTGCAAGGCTCCACCAGATGTGTCCAAGCAACAGAACCGTGATTTCAGCATCCCAAACACACGCTCTATGATGATTCTGGTTTGTGCGTGTGCCTCATTATGGCATTCTTGCATGGGTGTGTGTGCATTTCTGATGGGAGTCATCATCCAGGGTTCCAGTGCATAGCCAGCATCCCCCACAAGGTGGCCATGTGGGATGTCTCCCCTGACAAATACCTGATACAGCTGTGAGGCATGCCAGATGTGGGAGTCATGGTAGCTTCCAGGGCTGCCAGCTCACACATCCATGATAATGCCCTGGGCATTGCACATGAGCTGGCAGTTGATGGAGTGGTATCCCTTGCAGTTTATGTAGGACCTACCATGCTCACCGGGTGGTGACGTGATATGTATGTGCGTGCAGTCTATCGCACCCAGTACCTCCGGGTAGTGTGCCACATGGTGGAAGAGACGCATATTGCTGGCCAACTCCTCCTGAGTTCAGGGGAAGTATATATGCTCATTGGCATGTGGTAACATGGCATCCAGGAACTGGTGTAGTACCCTGGATGCTGATGCCTGTGAGATCCCCATTATATCTCTAGTTGGCCTTTGAAAGGTACCTGTGGCTAGTATTCGCAAGCTTACACATACCTTCGTATCCACTGGGATGGGTTCCCCTCTGTAGTTTCTGGATCTCAGGCATGGCTGGCACAGCTCAACTATTTGCTGTAAGATGTCCCTGTCAACCTGTAATGCTCTACCATCTCCAGATCATGTAGCCCCTGGTAGGTTACCCCTGGTCTGAAGACTCTTCTCCTCCTCCGGGGCCTGCGGTGGTTGTCAACATCATCCTCCACAACACCGTCAGTCTCTAACACATGGTGATGAATCACAGCTATGGCAGCTCCCAACATGTACATTGTAAAAGTTCCCCATTTGTTTACACCTATGGTGCAGTGTTTGGGAATACACAGGTGTGTGTGGGGTGCTTTCATGCTTTATACTATTGTGCTGTGAACACCGATGATGTCATAGGGTGTGTATGTATGATCATAGCTACAGGGTATCTTATGTGTTTTATGACAGGAGCTACTATTGTGGTGCCTTTGGTGCTGAATTACATTTGGCTGCCGTGGATTACCTCTTGCCCTTCCCTTTACATTTCTTCACGTTTCACCTCCCATTTTCTGGCATGCATCCAGCAGCCTGCTTTCATTTGTACTTTCCTAAACCTGGCTTATCTTGCATAATGTGTTCTATGGCCAGTCTACTGCAGGTTTGCTTTGCTCTGCTATGACAGTTCTCTTTTCTTTGCAATCCAACACCTCCCCTATCCTGTTTTGCAGATTTCTGTGAGCAGACTTGTCAGCTGCCGTTGATTGCCCGCTGTGAGTCAATAGGTGTTAATTGCTCAGTTGTACTCCAATTACCCTACTGCAGCATTTCCTTATTTTCTTCCCCTGACTTTCCTGTTTGAGCTATGGTGCGTGGTGCATGAGTCCGCTTACCAGGTTTCGGGCACGTTTTCCTCCCTGTACACATGTGCTTTTGGGCACCATATGTGCTCTCAGCTAAATGATGCTATACCTACCTCCCCACCCCTATCCTGCGGCTTTGCTTAGCAACGGCCAGGTTGGATTTGCATTGCTCCAATGTGCTTACAGCTACAGTGGCACACCCCACTGCTGATGTCATGTATACCTCTAAGCCACTCCTCGGTGTTGTAGCGCTGTGCCGTATAGTACATCCTTAGTCCGGCGGGATGTTTGCGATTCACTATTACCTGCCTTGTTTGCAGGGCATTGACTACTAATTCCTAGTTACTGCACTGAACACTGTCACAGACCCTTAGCAACCCTTGCAGCTTGGTTGTGGTGTACCATGCATACCATTGAGTATTATGGTGAAATCATGATTTGTATTACATTGCGATTTTATGACATTTGTATATATTTTCTTTGTGTTCCCATTTGCGCACACATGCCCTGTGGTTGTACTTTGCGTTACTGTGGACATGACATTAAATGTTTTTTAGTTGTTGTGCATCTTTTCTTATGCCATTGGCTGTATATTTAGCCATTGGCATATGTTAACTTTGTAATACATGAGTCTGAACCACTTTCATAGCTCTGATGTTCTGTTTGGGAAAATGTAAACCGTGTTTTTTGGTTTACATTTCTGTGGGCTTATGCTATGCCTGCACCACTTCATGAATCGTTATGTACCTTCATTTGCATGGTGCGGCACTGTGCATGGGGTGATTAGCATACCTAAGCCGAGGGCTGCGCAGATCTGGCATACGCCAGATAGTGCTCGTGGAATTGGATCGTACGTGAATCGTTCGGCGGCCATGTTTGGCGTTATATTGCCTACGCTACGCCTGCGCTTGGCGCAAGCTTCATGAATCCCGGGGACTATCTTTTTTGGCTGTTATGCAGTCAAGTACTATTGCTAGATGCAATTCATGTATTCTCAAAAACATTTGTCTTTACAGTTTATGGAGTCGATAATTAAGTCATGGATGCAACAAACTGCAAATGAGTTGACAGGCCTAATGGTTAAGGTGTTTGCCTTAAAAACACAAGGTGCAGGGTTTGAGTCTCACAATGGATAATTGGCTAGGCTTACAATGGCTCACAAGGGCAGTTAACCTACTACTAACCTATGAATATAACAGCAGGTTGAAGGAGGTACACTAAACAAAGGTGAGAGGAGGTTTTATTTCACAGAGGGGATCCTGGTGTCCAGGGTGCTTTACCAATATTGGTTCAGATGTCAGAATGCTAGTTCTTAGAAGCAGTTAGACTACCAATATGTATCTGATGTTATTTTAGTCTGAATTTTAATCAGCAAACTAAGAATAATTGGAGGCTAAATATAGTTTTGGCTTTTAAGTCTTTGTTTCCCTTTTTGCCATGTTTTTGCTCCATAGAGTATATTGCCCCTGACCCACTTTGGGGACCAACACAAAGATTGAGGAACCTGGGGCAGTTCCTCACTGCTGACAGGGAGTGCTCTCTTTTAGTTCCCCACTGCCTGTGCATCTTGGAAAGTTCAAGTCATATGTAAAAGATTCTAAGCTTTATGATTTCTATGCTAGGAAAAGATATTTGTGAAGACTTAAAAATATAACATAGGATTATTTTGAGTTATGCATTTTAGACTTTTTCTCACACATCTTGATCACATTAAATCTCTACATTCAGGAGTTTGCCAAATAATAGCTCAACACCACTGTCTCCCTCCTTTTTCTCCTATACCTGTAAAATTTCCCATTTCTCTCTTTCTTGGAAAGTGTACCTTATGTTAACATTGCCTACTTAAAATAATATATATATATATATATATATATATATATATATATATATATATATATCCCTTAATATATTATTTTTTGTTGTTATACCCCTGTAATTTTTCTTTCTTAGAAAATGTATCTTATGTTAAGCTTGCCTTAGATAGATAGATAGATAGATAGATAGACAGATAGATAGATGTTAAATTGTTAGCTATCTAGTATGTATTGAATGTGTATGTTTTCTGTATGTAAACAGACTTTCTTGAATCAATGTCTGTAAACAGACTTTATTTAATCAATAATGTTTCTAATTCAACAATTATATTTTCTGTGGAGCTTTTGTGCCTGGGCTTCTGATGAAAAGAGTTTGTTGTGCCCATTCAGACGATCCTGGTAACAAATGCTAGTAAATAAATAGATCTATATTATTGAAACAAAGTTGCAAAATTTCAAACGTGCCTTCATCGACAGCTTATTGTCGAAAAGGCCAAATTTCGAACAAACGGAACAGCGATTTTTTTCCTAGGGAAAAAAATTGCTGGTCCGTAAAAAAAAAAAACACAAAAGAAAGTGGGGGGCTTTGCTCCCCACAAACCCCCATGTCGGGGGTTGTGCCCCCACACCCCCCTACTTAAATATACCAACTCCAAGATCGCACCACATTGTAGAAAAGGGCCAGATCCCGAACACGGCAAAGTGATCGCTGTTCCGTGTCTTCGGGATTTGGCCTTTTCGACATTCGGCTGTCAACGCAATGTTCGACATTCCCAAAGTTGGCAGAAATAATAGGGACCCAATAAATAATACCTTGAACCTCTTTCAATTATCACTTTAAAGAATATTGACAGTATATAATTGCTGCTTGTATGTGTTCACTAGAATTTACAGTTGACTTAAGTATTTAAATTCATTTCCTTTTTAACATGAGTTTTCAGAAAATACTCAGCAGACTAGGAATGTGGGTTAATTTCTAGGGGAGTCTCAGGTGCTAATAGATGTGAATGAGATGCCATAGGGGTGTTGTTGTTATGTGTCAGAGTAAATCAGCCTGTATTTCATTTGCACAGAATTAATAATAATGCAAAATCAAGTGGTTATATGCATCCATTTTCTCTTTCTGTCTCACAGATGACACCCAATTATTTTTGTTTCCTCATGTTTTGCTTATCAACTTCTGACCTGGCACCTGGATGTATTTGTTTCACCCTCTCATGGTTCCTTATCACTGTGTCACCAGCTCTCTCTCTCGCACAATAATATAACGCTGTGTCCTCAGTCTTCAGCTTTGTCATGTCCAGGTGGAGCATTTTCTGGGAATTATCCCAGGAGATAGTGAACCTGTCCCTCAGTAAGGAGGAGAAGTATATAGTGTCCCCACTTGTGTTAATTTCGCCTATCCATTCGAGCCCCCTCCCAAGCTGCTGCCGGACCCAGTGCATCCAGTAGCTACTAGAATCGAACCCGGAGCATTTAAGGGTTATTAGTACTTAAAACACTTACAATGCGTTTGAAGGGAGAATAAAACATACACAATAAAACCAACATGTTGTATTCTGCTCATGACTGGAATTTAAATGTTTAGACATACAGTCAGCACAACCAGCAATGCCCTAGACTTGTATCCGTACCAGTTTTCATTCACGAACATGACATTTAAACAGGAGCTGGTAACTTAATTTGCATCTTCATGATGCCTGATTGTGCAACTTGGCAGTGAGGACCCTTTAAATATTGGCACAAGACATCTGCAGCATTTAGAGGGTGTACATTTTGTTTATACTTATATCATTAATTATTTATGTTTCCAGTGTGTTAATTGTTCCTTCTGGGTTTTGACATGTGTACCATAAGTTAAATCTGACATTTTGATACTAGTCTATTAGGAATAGATTTTTTTAAAAATTGCTGTTATAAACTTAGAAAGTAGCTAGAATGATAGGGCTTGTGTTAAAATACATTTTCTAAAAGATATGACCTCTGAAACTGAAATGTGTGACATTATTTAGTGATTTCATTCCATCATCCCAGTCATTTGCCAGAGAACCACAATTGTTACGAAGAGCATATTGCAATTGTGCAGCAAAAATCTGCACATTCAGCTAAAATCTGGACAGTTGACAGATATGTGACTCTGCACTACAGTTTAGCCCCACCCCCTTCACCAGTCTCTTGCCATTATAAGGACGGTATTTATAAGCCTTATGATTAAAACTATGCAGCTACCCTATATGGCCTAAGTACAACACTGCCACCATGTGGCCAAGAGGTTGCCTGCACCGTAAAGCAAATCGGGAAGCGTCTGCAGTTACAGTCCTCGAACAGGAATCCATCCAGCTCCACCCGCGACTCCTTTTCCCCGTTTTTGCACATGAGGGCGGGTGTCATTTTAAGAGTAACAATGATCTAGATCCAGTGCTCATCAGAATTTTGTAACGCATTCTGATTTTTTTGCCTCATATTTTTTTTCTCTGTTCATCATCAAATCTGTGTTTTTTCACATTCCATTGGGATTGTAGTCACTAAATTATGACACTTGAATTTCTGACTTCTTATCCTTCAGTACATACACACTAGTGTAAAATCTATTATTCTACTAACCGTCTAAGTTTAGAGGAGTCATATTTAAAATCGGGTCCTCGTTTTGGGCATGGGGTTGGCTTTATCCAGAATTATTGAACTAAGTTCAGGTGGCACGATGCTAGGGTAATCCTATGGGCTAGGTTTGTAAAGGCTCCAGGGCCATTAGCCTAGTACACACCTATAAACCTAAAAGGTTGAAAGTTATGCATCCACGCCCATAAACAGAAGTAAAATGCTGCTGCCAAAACAAGACCACCCATCCATAGCTTCAAAAATACAAGCTTAGGGTGTCCAAGGAATTCTGGCCACAGAAGTCCAGGAGTGTAGCAGAATAATGTGACTGAGGCATACCTCTCAACCTCTTAGTGCAAAAAATCTGGTCAAAGCCTAACATAATGGGGGGACAAATATGGACAGATTTTAAATATTGCTCTTATAACCATAGAAAGTTGCTAGAATAAAAGGATTTTTCTGAAGGATATGAGGTCTGAAATACAAATGTATATCATTATTTAGTGACTTCACTCCTCAGATCATCACAGTGATTTGCCAGAAAATCACAGATGTTATGAGGAACAGATTAAAACTCCAAGGGAAAAATATGGGCATTCTGCAAAAGTCTGTACGTGAGAGGTATGGAGGGCAGACTTCGGTTAATTAGGTAAAATGAAATAACTACACAAAAGTGAGTGAGCCATCGTCAAATAAGCATGTCCCTGATGGGAAAAGGCTGGTGGCCCTTAAGGTATCCACTGGTGTGGATCATAACGCTGCGCTCTCCTCTCGACAATCCTCTCAATCTCTTATAGCAAAAAATCTGGACAAAGCCATCAAAAATGGAGGATCAGAGGCCCAAAACAGGGGCAGTTTTTAAATATCGGTCTTATAAACTTACTAGAATAACAGTTTTGTGCTAGCTGTGAATTTTCTGAAGCATATGAAGTCTGAAACTGAAATGCATGTCTTTATTTTCTTCAATCCTCTAAGATATGCCAGTGATTTGCCAAAAAAATAATAATTTTATGAGAAACGGACCAGCAATATGAGGCACAAATCTGGACATTCTGCGAAAATCTGCACAGCTGAAAGGTATGCTCGGTACCCTTTTTGTACAGCCCCCAGACCCATCCTTCCTACTGTGTAATCTCTAGCACAGTAATACAGGGCGCTGTCTTCTGCCTTCAGTGTCTTGATTTGTAAGTAGACCTCACTTCGAGAATTGTCCCTTGAAATTGTTACCCGGTCACGAAGAGTGGGGGAATACTCTGTGGTCCCTCCGTTTGCGGGGTTCCTTACCATACCGACCCACTCGAGCCCCGAACCGGGTTGCTGCCTCGCCCAGTGCATGTAGTAATCTGTAAATGTGAACCCTGAACAGCGACAAGTCAGGGTGATCGAATCTCCAGGCTTCCAAATACCCCCACCTGTCTCCTTTATTTCAACTGCGGCACGGGCATCTAAAATGGGAATATTAAAATTATACATTTTATACATTTATATATATATACACACGCACACACACCACAATGACAGGATCGCGTTTCCTTATCTGTAAACACCTCTACAAATCATGGTACTTACACCAAACGTTAGTTATTAAGACTATCGTTGTAATAAAAGGCATTTTTAAAAAATCAGTATGTCTTGAAAACAGAGACCCGCTCAGCAGTGGAGAAGGACTTGAACGCTGATCCTACTATTAATGCATCCCAGACCTTAGCAGGTTAAATACTTTGCTGTGATTTGCATATTCACACCACCAATGAACTATATAAACCTGCACCCCCTCCAATCTGCGGGCTTCCATGAACACTTAGGTCCTTCTGCCTCACATAGGGGTATTTTCCCACCCTGGGTGTAGCAAGTGATTTATATTTTGTAGTTAGACCTAATGTTGTTGCTTCTACCACCTACCTATCATTTATAAAATTTACTCATTCAAGATGACCATCAACATTTTGTCTCTACACACAAAGAAAAGGGGCAGTTTACTTTCGGCTGTTGCCACTTCTAACCATAAAATGGTGATTTTTTTTTTCAGGCGTACATTATTGTCACATAAATATGTTTTGTATAGCTATATGCTGTAAACATTTGTTTAGAAACATCTAAACATTCTATGCTCTTTAAGTAGTAAAGTTTCTAAGAGATGCTCAGACAAAATGTACTTACTGGAGTATATAGAGGATGTCTGGTTACACCTGCTTCCCAGGAAATAATACCTATTCTGCTGTGGAGTTGTCAACTGTACAGGAATTTTGTAGAAGATCCAGATTTTTGCCTCATATTTTTGGTCTGTGTTTCATAAAATTGTGGTTTCCTGACAAATTAGTAGTAAATCAATAAAGATTGAAGTTAGAAAATAATGACAGATATTTGAGTTTCAGACTTCAAACCCTTCAGAAAATTCATGCTAATGCATAACCTGTTATACTAACAACTTTCTATGTTTGTAAGAGCAGTATTTAACAATTGTTCCTATTTATGGGCCTTTCCCCCTTTTATTTAGGCTTTGTATAGATTTCTATAAATGTAAAGACAAGGACTAAAAAACATTCATTTTGCCTGCCTCCTATGTCTACTGAAAATTTGCAGATCCTACTTGCGTATTAGTTAACCCCTTTTTTTGTTGCCTATATTCTTCTGTGTCTGCTCGGCTTATGAACTTGCCTACAATCCTAACACTTTTGTGCATGCATCTGAGCTTAGTCCAAGCACACACCTTGTCATCTATCCTTTAGTGTTGCCATTTTAAATGAATGTGAGCAAAGTCAAACCAAGCCATCCAAACATAACTCACAACTGTCCAGATTTTCACAGAATGTCCAGATTTTTGGCTCATATTTTTGGTGCATTCCTTGTAAAATGTGTAATTTCCTTGCAAATCACTGAGGATTGAAGTTACCAAATAATGACAGGCATTTGAGTTTCAGGCTTCATATCCTTCAACAAACATGTTAATGCAAAATGTGTTATTCTAGCAACTTTCTAAGTTTATAAGAGCAATATTTAATTTCTGTCCCTATTGTTGGGCCTTTGTCATCCATATTTTTTTTCTAAAATTAACATTTTCCCATCAGAATAAGATGCATAAGGAAAGACATTCCAGTCCCTGAAGGAAGGATTAAGGAATTCTGCAGGGATCTTGTGATGTCTGGCAGGATGTCTGGAGATATTGTGTCTAAACGTTATTACACAATACCACAGATAACAAGGGTAAATGGGAGGAGCTATTAACTTTATATTCTTCACAGCAAATGTAGATGAAGGTACTTACCTTATGGGCTACCTTTTAAAGTATGCCTGCACTGTCCTTCACCCACATACGTAAAAAGGACCGATTTGTGGCAGTATTATCCCAATGTCGTGAGACAGGGCAAAGAGCTACGAAGGAGATGTAACCACCCAAATGCAGATTATTGGTGTTTACTATGGTTATGTCTCAAAGGTCAGAACATATGGGCCCCTGTTGTTGCAGTAGCCAGATCAGAGGTTAGTCAAGCTATACCTTCCGTAGCTGACACAGTGTTTTGGGCATTGGGATTATGTGATCAGAGGTATATTCTTAGGGAGCAGGAAATCCACTTCCATATGCATCTCTCTCTCTTTCTCTTTCAGTTCAACAATTTAAAATGTGGAAATAGGTACCCAGAGATATAATAAAGGTAAGGATACAGACTAATCCAATAACAGAAAGACAGCTTGAGAAGTGTATTAGGAAAAAGAGTATCTCTATGAATGAGCAGATGCCTGTTGAAAGTGGAACGAGTCCAATTCCTAGAAGGACAAAAAGTTTCAGTTTGAGAACTATAAATCCCAGAGTAAGTATATATAGCTAGCAAGGTATGCCCCACTGCAAAACAGTTAAAAATGTAACAATGTGTTTTGATCATCTCTTACAGTAACCAGATCCTACTTTAATTTTGGACTAGCATTATTAAGCAGCCAGATCTTACTTTAACTTTTGATATGATAGGACTGGTCTGGCATGATTAGATCTCACCCTTCCTCATACTATCATTAAAACTAACCTGTCACCTTTCCACTACATGTCATCTCAAACTATTGAAGGTAGTAAAATTGCCACCAGGCACATTAACTGTCATCAAAATATATGCCCACGTCCACCCGTGAAGATAAAAACTGGCATAAACGGGAGAAAGACGCACTTATGCAGCTGTTCTAAGGGACTGATGATAAAACAATAAAAGTAATTCCAGCAAAAACAAATATTGTTCATTAACAGTATAAAATCATCTGGCACTGGCCTTGAAGTCCGTATTATTATTTGTACATATGTAGATTGTGATATTGTTCCACATTGTCAGTCATTATCACTTGTTATCAAATAACACTCCTCTTATATCTGTCACAGGGCTGTCTGTGTACCTTTACTTCTTCTGTTTTTGTCACAATATGAAACCATTGCCTTTCCACCATTGCCTCTTGTTCAGGTATTTTTTTACTTTATGTTTTATTTATTTTTATTTTTTGTTTTCAGTGTGCGCATTTTTTTCTTATCTGTGTGCCCATAGGTTCATAGGTTCATACTAGGCTATCTGCCCTAGGGCATTTATAAGCCTAGCCAGAGTGTGTTTGGCTTTCGCCACCCATTTTAAATGAATTTTGCTATGCCCTTTTTCGAGGTTAGTATACTGTGCCTCTGTCTAACAGTGACACAGAAATGATACCCGGGGTAAACCTACTATCTCCCATCCACTCATCAAGATTCCTGTTGAAGAGAGTCAATGAGGGACTCTGCCTAACCTGGAATGGGATTTTATTCCAGAGTGAAGGGAGCCTCTGGGTTATGAATCTGTCCCTCCAGCATGTCCTATTTATTTCAGGGCTGAGGTTCAAGTCTCTCGAGCGCGTAGCTTGATGGGATTTGGATTTTCTGAGGTGCAGCATGTCCGTTAATTCCAGGTTGGACATGGCTTTATACTTCAGGCACAGATCGCCTCTGAGCAGGCGGTATGCCACTGAGTAGAGCTGGAGTTTCTTTAACCAGGCAGCATATGGCATCTGTTTGAGCCCTTTGATCCTCTTGGTGAGGAACTTTTGGGGTCTTTCCATTTGCTGCAAGGTGTCTGGTAAGGTACATCCCAAAAGGGGCATTGTACTCAATTATGGGCCTGATAAGGGAGGAGTAAAGAGGCACGATGACCTCCCCTGATCTAGATGTGAATCCCTTCATGATTAGGTGGGCTATATAAAATGTTTTTCTAACCACTTTGGCCACGTGGTTGTCAAATGAGAGATTGCTATCAACTTGGGTCCCCAGGTCCCTAATTACTTCTTCCGTACTTAATGGATTACCACCTATGTGGTAATTTGTGGGCACTTTGTTTTTGCCAAAGGGGATGACTATACACTTTTTGGCGTTTAGCTTGAGGCCATGGCTCTGGCACCAGTTGTCTGTTTCTATGAGGCCCTTTTGTAGGATGCTTGTGTCAGCTGGAGAGTCGATTATGGCACCCAGTTTGCAGTCATCTGCGAACTTGGTCAGACACAGTCCTTCCATGTTAGCCTGTACCTCCGAGAAATATATACCGAACAAGAGAGGTCCCAGGACTGAGCCTTCTGGGATGCCACTTGTAACTGGTTTAGAGCCTGACATTGCTCCAGCAATTCTAATCATGTGGGTTCTGTCCTTGAGCCAGTTTGCAACCCATCTAGTGACATAGGGGGTTTATATTTAAGCTGGTGAGCTTATCTATAATGCCCGAGTGGGGTATTGTATCAAAGGCTTTTGTAAGGTCCAGGTAGGCTGTGTGGACCACCTTCCCCTCGTCAATGGCCTTGGTGACTGTTTCAAAGAAATCAACCAGGTTTAAGAGGCAGGATCTGCCCTTAACAAAGCCGAACTGGGTAGGATCCAGTGTCTGTAGGTCCCCAATATCTTTATTTATGAGGTCCATGATGATCCTTTCCATAGCTTTGCAGACCAAGCTAGTCAGGCTTATGGGGTGATAGTTTCCAGGATCCGTTGAGGCACCACCTTTGTGGAGAGGGACCACTGTTGCTGTACGCCAGTCTTTGGGCACATATCCTGTAGTAAGGCTGAGACTGAACAGTAGTTTTATGTTTGGGTTTAGTTCTTCTTGGAGTTCATGTAGGACACAGCCCGGGACACAGTCTGGTCCCATTGATGCTGTGTTTTTTGCTTTGGAGAGGGCGGCTCTTACCTGAGCATCTGAGATGTCAGGGGGGCAGCACTCTGCTGGGATAGATATTTGCCCTTTTGGTGGGGAAGAGGGGGAGAAGTTTGCGCTGAACCTGTCAGCTAGGATGTTGGCAATGTCTGTGGGTTCGGTGTATTTTTTGTCATTTTGGACTAATTCTGAGCATATCTGGGAATTCCAGGTTCCTAACATAACTAAAGAAAGCCTTGTGATTATCCTTAGTGTCCTGTGCAATTTTTCTCTCGAAGCTGGCCTTAGACAATTTTATGAGTGCCCGTAGTTTTTTGCTAATACTGATGAGTGATGCCTTCTCTTTTTGGGATTTTGCTCTATCATTTAGTAGCTTCCTCCTTCTATTGTATAGTTTGTTTATGGCTGGAGTCCACCAGACAGGACGTCTGTCTTTGGAGGATTGGGTCTTGGTTTTATTTGGGATTGCATGATCCATGCATTCCTGAAGGTGTTCATAGATTACGTTTATAAAGGATTCTGCGGTCTGGGCTGTATTTTCCACAGGCCCGGGGGCTTTGAAGGATTCCACCTCAGTTTTGAGGAGTGTGAAATTTGCTTTAGAGAAGTTTTTCACTGTGGTTTTCTGGGCAGGGGCTGGGGTCGGGATGTGAATATCTAGTGAGATTAGTTTATGGTCTGATCTTACCAGTGAGGGATACACTTCTGGTCTGGAGCATAGAGTCCCCATGTTGGTGATGATCAGGTCCAGTATGTTTTCCCCTCTTGTGGGAATGGCAACAAGTTGTTCCATAGCATTTGAGTTTATAAATTCTAGGAACCTTCAGGCTAGGGTATTGGAGCTAGAGTAATGCTCCTAGTCTATGTTAGGGTAGTTGAAGTCGCCCAATATAATGGTGTTTAGAGAGACCTTCATATTTTCCAGTGTTCTCAGGAAGACCGAGTGGGGTTCCTGGGTTTGGGAGGGTGGTCTGTAGCAGGCTATAAACTGGAAGGCAGTTTTACCCACTATTAGTTGCACATGGATAGTCTCTGATGCTTCGTGCTGTGCCACCAACCTGGAGGTGTTGGTATCTTTGATGAATATTGATACTTCCTCTCCTTTTGTGGTTCGGTCCAAGTTTTGGGGCTGAAAAACATGGCATGAGGTATAATCTGGTAGTACTGGGGTGCTCTCAGGAGCCTTGAACCAGGTTTCTGTTACTGCACAGATATCGATGTTCTCCATGCTAAGGAGAGTTTCGAGTGCATGCATCTTGAGGTTTAGACTTCTGGCATTGAGTAGCATTACTCTTAGTTTCTTATCCCTTGTGATACCTATAGAGGTGGGTTTGTCTTTTGAGCCTTGCCTAAAAAAGGCACTATGGGGGTGGCAAGAGCCTTTGCCAATATCCAAAAGCCCAGGGGTGACAGGTGCAAGTCGTCCCTAGCGAAGCATCGTGGCTTGTCGAGCATGTCATCCCAGGCAGACAGGCATTGGATCCCCTTTGAATGACACCAATACTTAAGCCAATTGTTGAAATTGATCATCTTGTCTTCATATTGTGGCATCATTCTTGGTGAGGGTAAGATGCTACTCAAGGTCAGGGTCATACCGGCCTGGGCTACATGCTCAGAGAGCTTCTCTATGTCTCTTTTCATGTAGTCCAGAGAGGTACGTCTCAGGTCATTCACACCAGCATGGACAATGACTGAGTCATATTTGTACTTGCCTTGGAGTGACCTGAGTCCTTGTGTTATGTGGCCGATCCTAGCAGCCAACAGGCAGCTCACTGTGACCTTCTCCTTGTTCAGCCTGGTGAGCGGGACGTCAGTGTGCCTGACGATAGAGTCACCTATTACAAGTGTATCAGCTGTGTTGTTTAGCCTTAAGGGCTGTGACTGTTTGGCACACTGGCTTTGTGAGCTATGTGTTGCACGTGTTTTGTTTTGGGGTAGCGGTTGCTTGGGTGTCTGCTTTGGAGGTCTCTGCTGCTTAGGCAGATTTTTATTTAGAGCCTCCTAGTATGTTTTTGTGTGTTTATGTGTTTGGTTTGCTGTCGTGGTAGGTCTATGTGAGACTGGAATTGTAGTGAGTGTGGTTTCCTTCTCCTCCTGATGGGTTACACCAGTACTGAGTTGAGAGAGCTTAGCCTCCAGTTTGGCTATATGGTTGCATCTCTCACATGCATTGGAATTTGTTGGGAGGAGGAGAGGGTTGTCTGTGTACATGAGGCAGTTGTAACATTGCCTCAAGATTCCCAGATTCACCAGCTGGACCGGAGAGGAGATTGACAACTGACCTTTGGACATGCTAGAATAGTATTGGGAATTCCTTTATAATTGAAAAACAGGGTCAATGGGGAACAAAGTACTCAAGGGGAGTTTGTGAGGGTGTAGTGCTTTTAATTTTTTAGTGCTGACTTATGTAATTGCTTTAGTGAGCAAGTGCCAGGTTTTAGAGTGGGAATAGGGTGTTTATTATGAGAACTAGATCAGTTCTAAGGGAAAAAGTGAAGAGCAGACTTTGTGGAGCCGAGAATGGTTTAAACCCAATTAAGCGGCGCTGCCTGATGCTGCGCTATGCGCAAAATCGTGCAAAGCTGCGCTAAAGCAGGTTTTATACAGGGGGACTTGAAAGAGCTAGAAATTGGCCCAAAATGGCCAATAGACTACCAGATTCTTGTGCTGGGAACACTCCTCCAGGAATAGATAGGCTGCTCCAAGCTCCCCACTGCCACTGGTGAACAAAGAAGCCTCCCTTTATCCAAGAAAGAAAATGGGCAACACAGGAACTTTCCAAAAGTCCAGAATACAGCAAAGCCTGCATTTGGACTACTCTAGGTCAGGAAAGACGGGAAACAAGGATTTTTTTTTTTTTTGCAACAAACAGCAGGAAAATGCAATAAATATGTAACACAGGCTAGCGCACTTGATGTAGCCTCAACAGGTAAATGCAACAAACAGGACAAACTTTAAAAGTGCAGATGCAAAAACAACTTTAAACAGTTTAAAACAGTTCAAGAAGCAGAAATACTTGCAGTTTAGCTAGATCGGACAGTCGCCCAGATAGTAGCAGGAAAAAAAACACTTTTATCAGGTTAGCAGTCACTCTTTTAGCCTCTCTGCTGCTAGCACCACTCTGCAGGACCACAAGGAGCTTGGCTGAGTAGTAACAAGCACAAAAAACGCGCCAAAGTGGGTTTTATACAGGGGGACTTGAAAGAGCTAGAAATTGGCCCAAAACGGCCAATAGACTACCAGATTCTTGTGCTGGGAACACTCCTCCAGGGATAGATAGGCTGCTCCAAGCTCCCCACTGCCACCGGTGAACAAAAAAGCCACCCTTTATCCAAGAAAGGAAATGGGCAACACAGGAACTTTCCAAAAGTCCAGAATACAGCAAAGCCTGTATTTGGACTACTCTAGGTCAGGAAAGATGGGAAACAAGGATATTTTTTTTCTAACTGCAAGGCATGTAGCGTGTATGTTTTAAACTGACTTTTGCACTTTTCTGCTCGCATCAGGTTTAGCAATTACCGCATAGCTGGTTAGATACGAATCAAAGCTTGTAAGCTCTCATTGTTTTTGTATTTTAAGGCAGGTACGCGAGTACGCTTTGATATGTTTGTAGCGTTTTACTGCTCGCACCTGGTTTAGCGATTCACAGTATAATTGGTTAAAGTCGAATTTAAGCCTGTATGCTCTCTTTGTTTATGTGTATAAAGCAGCTGAACTGGCTTGTTATATGGGATACTTTAGCGTTCCCTAGCAATTCTCCCTGAGTCGTCTGAAATACTTGTGTGTTCTTTTTAAACTACCCGACACGCTAGCTAGAGTGTAACTGACTCTTGTTGGGATAGCTGTGTGTTCTTTCACAATTCCCCGACATGCTGGCTTAAGGGCACCTATCGCACATACTCTCCTCACTATACTCTTCGCGCGTAAGGTTCCTTAGCGTGTTTTTCTCCCAGTGCTTTACTTATTTTAAGCCCTCCAGTACACCTACCATCTTTAGCACATGGGGAAAACAGTACTCCATTCTGTTTTACTCACCTCAACTACTTTCCTAATCCCTTTAGAGTGCCTAACATATAATATATGTGCTTCGCTATTCTATAGCTAACAGGTTTTAGTGTCCATATCCTGACTACTGCAGTGCACAGCGTTTCTTTTGAAAGCTCCTTACCTACCCTTACTTATTCTAACTCGTGCTACCCTGCACATATTTTTAAGTGGGTGTAGCACACTTTCCACTGTCTTTACTAGAATACTAGCTTAAGACCAATGCTTAGGAGGTTCTACTCCTACCTCCCCTACTCAATTCTCATACAGACACTCTCCTAACTTATGTAGTGAATTGGCTTTGGTTTGTCCGCCCTCAACAGTGATTCTCATCAACTTGCTTGGCCCACCATTAATGAATACTTGGTTGGGGGATCCATTAACTCTAGTTGAGTTGGTATAGGTACTCCCGCCTGTTTATTATATAGTAATTAGAGGATATTGACCACTGTAGCTCCTGTAGTTGTGTCTACTGATGTCAATTTCAGGAATATATTTGTATCTGTGTTATCCTGCACAAACAACTTCTGAATAATGGTACATGGCTGAATGATTTAAAAGATTGTTGCTATATATTGTATTTTACATGCTTTCTTACAGTTTTTTGTTGCTCTATATTATAACCCTCTTTTTCTCCCTTCCATTCTCAGCTCTTCTGCCTAGTGACCACCTGTAGGTCTGGGATTGAGTACCCTACCTAAGTCTCCTGCCACATACCCTACCTAGGGACCAAAACTTTACAATTTTGGAAAAGCCTCCTCCCTTAAAGACGCAAGAAAGTATGTCCTTCAGCTCTTCCAGCTGTCTCTGCATTGTGTAAGCTTTTCTAACCCTCAGCTATTGTCAATCTCTAAGCAAGTTCTGCCAGCAGCCGGCCTTAGCTTCTCCCTTCCCCTCGACCACCAGCAACCTTTAGTAACTCTAATTACCTGACTCTCTCCACCTCCTCTAGCCCTGTCAGTAGTCCTGGTAGCAATTACCTGCTGAGTCCACTAGGTGGCTCCCTACTTCTAAACTTGCTTATCCATGCCAACTTTTTATTCCACTTTCTAATTCCTATATTTTCCACTATCTGCTAGCCTTTTTGTGTTGTTTCCACCCTGTTCCTTTCTCTGATATTTTCAGCCTTGCCCCACTTAGTCCTTACTCTCCAAGACTTCCTCTATGTCCTAGGATTACTTACCTTTACCATCAGCATCTTACTGATTGTTTTCCACTCCTCTTCTTTGGCTCTTCCGTTTCCGCCTCTAAGTGGCTCACTCCGCTCCCCACCCTACCCCCAATTCCCACCCACCCCCAGGGGTCCTAATCTTATAGCTCTATAGCCACACCCCTATCCCTCCTTGCCCTATTACTGTCCTTCCCACCAAATTGTTGCCTACCCTTAACACACCCCTTCCACTCCCCCCTTCTTTCTCTGCCCTATGACCATACAACATCTATTACCTTTCTCCACTACTTATACTTCTCTCTTTACACATCCCCTTTCCTCTCCACCATTCCTTCTCTACTTCCCTATAGAATCCATTCTTATTTACCAACTGCTTTAAATAAATTTACTACCCCCTCTATTGCTTACCACACTCATTTCTCTCCCCTTTGTACTTTCCTCTCTGCTTCCTCTCTTCTCAAATTACTAAATTATGTCTCCCTACATACTAACTATGCCTTTACTCTCAGTCTTAATCTTGACAACCCTTCTCTCAACGTACCATCTCACATCTTTTGAAATTTCACTTAACAACTATCTTATCTCCTCACAAAAACACACTTCTACTATACTCACTTTCACATCTTACCCTAATTTTAATTCTGCCCCTACCTATCTTCTATCTAAATTCCACAGGCAACATCACCTTACCTACCCCTACTATCTAGCAAAAAAACAAAAACCCTAATAATTCAAAATAGGAACTACTTAACCAAACTAGCTAATCCTACCCTACAAGATGGAGACATCCACCCCAATCCTGGCCCTATCTCACCACCACCCCAAAACCGATCACCTAACCTCAATAATAACTTCCTTATAGGACACCTTAACATCCAAAGCATAAACAAGAAAATACCCTTCATCCATGCCCTCTTAGATATCCACTCATTTGACATTCTTTGCTCTCTGAAACCTGGCTAAACCCAGGCACAAAGACTCAGAGATTATACCTCAAGGTTATAACATAATAAGGCATGACCTTAAAACGCAAGGGGTGGTGGAGTAGCAATACTCTTCAAAATCAACTTAACATCTCTACTCAACCAGCATGCCCAAACCAAAATAGCAAAACAGAAGCCATCATTATTAAACTCCAACTTAATACCAAAAAATCCATTTACATTATTTGTTTGTATCTTCCCCCAGGTAACAACATTCCAATATTAGAAGACTTTCTAAGTTGGGTTTCTACCACCTACCCCCAAGAAACTATAATTCTTGGCGACGTTAACATAGACTGGAACACTATTAATGCTGACAATCCCTCCTCTCATATTAACCTTCATGGTTTCTCACAAACTATTACCTCAACTACAAGAGTCAATAAGCCCAGTAAGAGAGAGAGTATATTAGACTGGATACTCACAAATAAAGCTAACAAACAATATAAAGTAGGTACTATGCCTGACGACATCAGCGACCACTGCCTAACCTACATTACTAGACAAAAATCAGAATATGTTAACCTCCCAAATACAAGACTAATTCGCTCTGTCAAGCATTTTAACATAGACCTTTTTAAAGCTGAACTGAGAGCATGTAAATGGGATTGCTTAAAATCACTTCCCCTGGAGGAAGCAGTACTATTCTTTAATACTACATTCTTATCAATACTTGATACACATGCTCCAGAACGCTCTATTAGAGTAAAGACCAAATCTGCCCCATGGATGACCACCAATACTAAAAAACTCATGCATGCTAGAAACACAGCATGGACAAAATGGAGATGCGATAGACAAAACCCTGATTTAGTTAATTTCCGCCAGCTTAGGAATCTAGCGAAAAAATCAATAATCTCTGATAAGAAAAATTTCTACTGTAAACTTCAGGAAACTCATATTAACAACTCTAAACAGTTCTGGTCATCAGTAAATAGACTTCTTTCCCCAGGAACTGCTAAAACTCCTTCCCCTCTAAATTCTGACCCAGACACCTCTCCAGACTGCTAATGCCTTTAACTCTTTTTTCTCTGAAACTATTCAATCCCTAGCCAAACAAATGAACCCTAACAACTCTCATATACCAACTAACATAACTACCTCCTCTTTCAACTTCTCTAAAACCTATATCTACCTCTTTCATCTACAAACTCATTCATAAACTGAAACCCTGTACCCCTTCTGCTGACAAGCTCCCTTCTCTTTCCCTTCAGAAAGCTGCCAAAGAAATTGCATATCCTATATCCTTACTTATCAACAGAACTATCCAAGAAGGAACCATCCCTGATATCTGGAAAGTCTCCTATATTATCCCACTGCACAAAGGAGGTAACTCCCTTGACCTTTCAAACTTTAGACCAATTGCCCTTCTCTCACCCCTAGCAAAAATCATGGAAAAATGTATTCATCAGCAACTTGTACACCACCTCTCTCTTCACAGCATAATAGCAAACTGCCAGCATGGTTTCAGACCCCACCACAGTACCACCACTGCCCTTCTATCCTTTGTAGATACTATCAACAAAAATCGAAACAACAATACTCTCTCTTCTGCTCTTTTCATTGATCTCTCTAAAGCTTTCGACATGGTCAACCACTCTCTCTTAATTAACATTCTTGAATCTCTATCTTGTGATAAACTAGCCACTAACTGGTTTAACTCTTATCTTAACAACAGACAACAAGCAGTAATATGGGAAAACCATATCTCATCACTCTTGCCCATTTCCATCGGAGTTCCCCAGGGCTCCATTCTGGGTCCACTTCTGTTCTCCCTCTTTATAAACGATCTTCAGACTGCTATCCCACAAGCTACCTGCATACAATACGCAGACGATTCTACCCTTATCTGCTCAGCACCCTCCTCTACTGAACTGAGCTCATTGACCCAAAATACCTTTAACACAGTAGAAACTTGGTTTTCTAGACAGTTTCTCCTACTAAATGCCAAAAAAACTAAACTCCTCCTCTTCTCCCCCACCACTCGGTCCCCCCCTTTAAACTTTACCATTTCTTCTAATAATGGCACTATCATCTCACCTGATCCAACTACTAAACTCTTAGGAATAACCATTGACAATAATCTTTCCTTCGATCAACACATTAACAACACCATCACGATTGTTAACAGAAAAACTGGATCCCTATATCGTATCAAACCTTTTCTAACCCCAGCAACAAGAACCAAAATTGCACAATCTCATCTCCTATCTACTCTCCTATATGCTTCCCCCATTTACACAAACCTTAAAAAAATCAATCTAAACAAACTTGTAACTTGTTATAACAACATAGCTCGCTTTGCCACTAGTAACCCCTTTAGGACCCTCCATTGTATAAACGTAAAACAACTCGGCTGGCTCGAATTTCAAAACTACCTAATAATTCCTCAACTCACTATAGCCCACAACATATTACACCTACCTGACAACACCCCAATACTCTCTCAACTTCTAATCCCTTACAACAATCTGAACTCACTTCGCTCCTCTACTAAACTCATGACAAAATCAATAAAGGTAAACAATACAGCAGGTGGTTCTCTATTCACTAACACTATAGGTAAAACTTGGAATCTCTTACCTAGTGACATAACTTTGACTCAATCCCTGCCACAATTCAAACAGAAAATTAAACTGTACTACCTAAATCATTGGCTTTGTTCCTGCAGTACACCTGACTAACCTTTTTCTCATACTCTATTTTCCATTCACTCTTCTCATACACTACCTGTCTCATTTTCTCCTCCTTTTACTCTTCTAATGTAACTAAGTATATGCTAAGTATAATTGCTGATATGTAATGAACTGCATATTGTAAATTTGTTTCTCTTTGAAATTATCTTTCTTTCTGTGTGTTCTTATTACTTCCAATTTTTGCTATTTCTTAAGAGTAATGATTTTTTATGTAATGTACTTAGTATTTAGTGGAGCTTTTCTCCTCGGGCCTCTGCTGAAAATGGACATGTATCCAGCCAGACTAGCCCGGTCAACAAATGTAAAATAAAAA
>NC_056745.1:24818731-24908731 GCF_019279795.1 Protopterus annectens
GCCTTCCGTTACTCCTCCGGTATGTTTGGGTAAATGTAAACCGTTTTTGGTTTACATTGCCGTGCTCTACGCTTCGCCTGCGCCGCCGTGGATCGCTATTTGCCCTCATTTGCATGGTGCAATACCGCACAGTGTGTTTTGCATACCCTCGCCGAGGCGGAGACGGTCCGGCGCACGCCGGTAGTGCACGTGGGATTCATTCATACCTGAATCGCTAAGCAGCCATATTTGGCGTTATAACGCCGATGCTATGCTGGCGCCTGGCGCTAGGTTCATGAATCCCGGGGTTTATTTTTAATAGTGTTATTTTTTTAGTAGTTTGTACCTCATTCAAGTTCTTTTTTATCAGTTTTAGTTAAGTTTCCAATATAACTATTTATTTTTATCAGTTTAACTTATTTTTAAAACTATCTGTAGGTTTGCAAGCATTACACTCCATCTTCTGCTGGTTTGTAGGCTTTGCAATAACCTAGATAACTGCTTATATTTAATGTTTTTCATTTTTATCAATTTTAAGTTATTTTAGCAGCTCTTATCTGATTCAAGTTCTTTTTGTTACTCATCTAAGTTGTTTTAACAAGTTAAACTATTTGTTTTTACTGGTTTACGTTATTTAATTTTTATTTATATTTTATCATTTTACTCATCCAGTTCTTCTAAACAACTGGATTAATAGTTTTAAGTTCTTTTAAGCTATTATTTTGACAAACTCCAGTTAACATCTACATTGTATTTTTGTTGTTTAAGTGGTCTGAGAGCCAGGCAAGTTCAAAATGTTTGATTGCTTGGAGGCGATTTAAAAGTTTATTGCTATTGGCTATTGACTTCTGAGAGTTTTTTTTTTAATTTGGCATGTTTGCTTGTGTCTGCACTTCACACAGTGGGGTTGCAATTTGCACTGTACAGACACAGGTGACTGAATCTAACTATTGGCCTAGTATCTGCACTATTCTCAGGAACTGGTTTGAGTTTGCCCTCTATAGCTGTCAGTAGGTTCTCCCAAGTTGCACTTTATATTATTAGTTAATGCCCTGATCTACAACTGCTCCAGTATAAATTGAAATTAATCATCACTCTGTTGCAACCTGAATACCTTGTCTAACTCCCACTTTAATACAGGTATCTGTACATTTATTTATGCATACCACCAGTGTTTGCAGCTTTTCCACTAGAAATGTTTATATCTAATATATGCCATGGCAACATGATATCCTGATTGTACCAGGGTGAATGTATACTTTCTTCAATATGCTTTTATGGAATGTAAACCAATTCAATATAATGTTCATAGGTTCATAGGTTCATAGGTTTATACTAGGTTATCTGCCCTAAGGCATTTATAAGCCAAACCCAAAGTTATGTGGCTTACGCCACCCCTTATGTTAGAAATAATGTGCCCATTAGTTTGTTGTGCCTCTGTCCAGCAGTAACACAGAGATGATTCCCGGGGTAAACCTATGATCTCCCATCCACCGGTCAAGATTTCTCTTGAACAGAGCCAGCGAGGTGCTCTGCCTCACATGGGCCGGGATTTTATTCCACAGCATGGGGAGTCTCTGGGTGATAAATCTATCCCTCCAGCACGTCCTATTTATATCCTTGCTAAGGTTTAAGTCACTTGCTCTAGTGGTTCTGGTGGATTTGGATTTTTTGAGGTGGAGCATGTCCATTAATTCCGGGTTGGTCATGGCCTTGTATGTCAGGCACAGGTCACCTCTGAGCAGACGGTATGCAACTGAATAGAGTTGGAGTTTCTTCAGTCTGGCAGTATATGACAGGTTTTGGAGTCCCTTTATCCTTTTGTTGAGGAACTTTTGGGGTGTCTCCAATTGCTGCAGGTGTCGGGTGAGATACATCCCGAATGGGGCATTGTACTCGATCATTGGTCTGATAAGTGAAGAGTACAGGGGAACAATGACCTCACTTGATCTGGATGTGAATCCCTTCATGATCAGATGGGCAATGTAGAAGGTCTTTTGAACCACTTTAGCAATGTGAGTGTCAAACGAGAGGCCACTAGCAACCTGGGTACCCAGGTCCCTGATAACCTCTTCTGTGCTTAGTGGGTTGCCACCTATGTGGTAGTTTAGGGTTACCTTGTTTTTCCCGAATGGTATGACTATACACTTTTTTGCGTTTAACTTCAGGCCATGGCTCTGGCACCAGCTATCAGTTTCCGTGAGACCCCTCTGAAGGATGTCTGTGTCCGATGTACTATCCACTATGGCACCCAGTTTGCAGTCATCCGCAAACTTTGTCAGCCATAGTCCTCCTATTTTTGCCTGTACTTCTGAGAAGTAGATGCCGAACAATAGGGGGCCAAGGACTGAGCCCTGTGGGACTCCACTTGTAACCGGCTTGGAGTCTGACATGGCTCCAGCAACTCTAACCCTGTGGGTTCTGTCCTTTAGCCAGTTTGCAACCCATCTTGTGACATATGGGTTTACATTTAAGCTGGTAAGTTTCTCTATGATACCCAAGTGGGGTATTGTGTCGAAAGCTTTTGCAAGGTCAAGGTAGGCTGTATGGACTGCCTTTCCCTCATCAATGGCCTTGGTAACTGTTTCGAAGAAGTCAACCAAGTTCAAAAGGCAAGATCTGCCCTTGACAAAGCCAAACTGGGTTGGGTCCAAGGTCTGCAAGTCCCCTATGTCCTTGTTTATGAGTTCCATTATGATCCTCTTCATAGCTTTGCAGACCAGGCTTGTTAAGCTTATGGGGCGGTAATTATTAGGGTCCGTAGAGGCACCGCCTTTGTGGAGTTGGACCACAGTTGCCGTACACCACTCCTTGGGCACATATCCTGTGGTAAGGCTAAGATTAAACAGCTGCCTTATGTGCGGGTTTAGTTCTTCATTGAGTTCATGTAGCAGACAGCCAGGGACACCATCCAGTCCCATTGATGCTGTGTTTTTAGCTTTAGAGAGAACAGCTTTCACCTGCACATTTGAGATGTCTGGGAGGCTACACTCTGTTGGGATAGTTATCTCTCCTTTTGGGGGGGAGAGGGGGGTGAAGTTTGCGATGAACCTGTCTGCCAGTATGTTGGCAATGACTGTGGGTTCAGTGATTTTTGTATCGTTTTGGACTAATTCTGAGCATATCTGGGAGTTTCCACCCAGGTTTCTGACATAGCTGAAGAAGGCCGTATGATTGTCTTTTGAATCTATGGCAATTTTTTTCTCAAAGTTGGCCTTGGATGATTTTATGAGGGATCGTAGTTTCTTGCTAGTACTGATCAAAGATGCCTTCCCTTTTAGGGATTTTGCTCTATCATGTAATAGCTTTCTCCTCTTATTGTAAAGTTTGTTAATGGCTGGGGTCCACCAGACTGGGTGTTTGCCCTTGGTGGAAAGAGTCTTGGTTTTATTTGGGATTGCCTGATCCATGCAGTCCTGAAGGTGTTCATAAAAGGCATTTGTAAGGGCTTCCGCAGCTTGGTTTGTGGTTTCCATTGGCTCGGGGGCCTTGAAGGATACCACACCTGTCTTGAGTAGTGTGAAGTTTGCTTTAGAGAAGTTCTTCACTGTGGTCTTTTTTGTTTGGGGTGGGGGCGGGATGTGGATTTCTAGTGAGATTAGTTTATGATCTGATCTCACCAAAGAAGGATATACTCCCGGTGTGGAGCATTTTGTCCCCATGTTTGTGATTATCAGATCTAGTATATTTTCTCCCCTTGTGGGGATGGTGACTAGTTGTTCCATGGCATTTGAATTTATGAACTCCAGGAACCTTTGTGCTAGAAAGTTGGGGCTTGAGTAATGTTCCCAGTCTATATTCGGGTAGTTGAAGTCACCCAATATGATGGTGTTTGGTGATACATTTATACCCTCCAGTGTCTTCAGGAAGGCTGTGTGGGTTTCCTGAGTTTGAGAGGGTGGCCTGTAGCATGCTACAAATTGTAGAGCAGTTTTGCCTATGGTTAATTGCACCTGGATGGTTTCCAATGCTTCGTGCGTAGCCACCAACCTGGAGGTGTGGGTATCCTTGATGAATATGGATACACCCCCTCCTTTTGTGGTATGGTCCGGGTTTTGGGGCCGGAACACATGATATGAGGTAAAACCTGTTAGTGCCGGGGTGCTCTCAGGAGCCTTGAACCAGGTTTCAGTCACAGCACAGACATCGATGTTCTCCATACTGAGAAGGGCCTCGAGTGCGTGCATTTTGAGATTTAGACTTCTGGCATTGAGCAGCATTACCCTTAGTTTCTTCCCGTTTTTTTTTCTAGGGTGGTAGGTTTAGAATTTGAGCCTTGCCTAAAGAAGGCACTATGGGGGTGGCAAGAGCCTTAGCCAATATCCGGAATCCCAGGGGTGACAGGTGCAAGCCGTCCCTTGCAAAGCAGCGTGGCTTGTCAAGCATGTCATCCCAAGCAGACAGACACTGGATCCCCTTTGAATGACACCAGAAATTAAGCCAATTGTTAAAGCTGATCATCTTTTCACTATATTGTGGCATCATTCGTGGTGAAGGAAGGATACTGCTCAGGGTCAGGGTCATACCTGCCTGGGCTACATAATCAGAGAGCTCCTCTATGTCTCTTTTCATGTAGTCCAAGGAGGTACGTCTCAGGTCATTCACACCAGCATGGACAATGACTGTGTCATACTTGTACTTGCTGTGGAGTGACCTGAGTGCTTGTGTTATGTGGCGGATTCTAGCGCCTGATAGACAGCTTATCGTGACCTTCTCCTTGTTCAGCCTGGTGAGTGGGACGTCAGTGTGTCTGACTATGGAGTCACCTATGACAAGTATGTTTGGTGTTTTATTTGGCCTTAAGGGCAGTGACTGCTTTGCACACTGATTTTGTTTTTTATGTGTTGTTTGTGTGGTGTCTTGAGTTTGCAGTTGCTTGGGTGTCTGCTTTGGAGGCCTTTGCTGTTTAGGTAAATTTTTACTCAGAGCCTCCGAGTATGTCTTAGTGTGTTTATGTGTTTGATTCAGTGGTGTGGTTGAGTTATGTGAGACTTGTATTGTGGTGTGTGTAGTTGCCTTCTCCTCCTGCCTGGTCTTGCCAGTCCTGAGTTGAGAGAGCTCAGCCTCCAGTTTGGCTAAATAGCTGCATCTCGCAAGTGTTAGTGTTATGTGGGAGGAGGAGAGGGTTGTCCATGTACATGAGGCAATTGTAACATTGCCTCAGAATTCCCAGATTCACCAACTGGGCAGGAGAGGACACCAGCATTTGACCCTTCGACATGCTAGAAAGAATTATGAGTTGGTATGAGACAGAAAAGTAGAGGGCTTAGCAGGGAAGTGGGCACTCCTGGGGGGGTTTGCAAGTGAGGGATTTGTATAATATAGGAGTGCTTGACCTGCAAAGAAAATGCTTATAAGACAAGGGATTGCTTTTAAGACAAGTGCTGAGCTTTTTGAGAAGAAAAAGCAATTAGGAACAAGTGCTGCGCTTTTTAGTGAAGGTGTAAACTGTTTAGGTTCCTAAACTGCACTGTTAAAGATTATACTAACCTTCCATTTTTACCAATGTTAATTTATATTGTATCTTATATTATAATATTCCAGTGAAGCTTTCCTCCTCAGGACTCTGCAGAAAAGAGTTTCTTTACCAGGTTGGATTTCCTGGGTCAATAAATGAACATACATGCATTCATACATACATACATAAATAAATAAATAGATAGATAAATTATTAAATAAACAAACAAATAACCACTCCCCTCTGTTTGTGAAACTGGCACTGCTTTATCCACCAATAAGTGCTGGTCATTTGCATAGAATTCTCCATGCTTGTTTTTATTATAGTAATCTGCTGTAGCTTTCAGCTCTCAAGTCCCCAGCTGATGTCTACCTTCATTTACTAAAATAAACTGGACATTCCATTGTATTTCTCCAACAAAAAACACCCACTCCTTCAACTAGCTTAGCCTGTGCAGTATTCCATAAACTAGAAATAATCTGCTCAGTCCCTGCCAATAGTTTAGATTGTACTCTTCTTCAGAAATTAATTAAATTAAACTACTTGTTCACATGTAAGCTATATGTGCACTTCTTCTCCATGTAATGAAATTGTGGCCAGTCAGCCAACTTGTATCCCTTCTGTTCCAAGCCTGTTATTACACTGTTTCCTCTGGCACTGCATTATGGTCACTGTCAAGAATTTCTTACTTAACAAAAATAATTCTGTATGTGAGAAGTGCAAATATTTAACTAATTTAGAGGCTTCCATCTCACCTAAAACCATGCACAGTAAGTCTCAAACACTCACACCGTCACCACATTCTCAGCAAAATCCCATCAGAATGTCATTCACGCAGTCCATTGAAAATCTCTGGAAGCTTCCTAGAACTAGTAAGAATAGGTCGCAGCAGAAATTCTCAATTCATCTCCTCCATGCACCCAATTGTGTACCCCTAAACACTCTACAAACAAAAACATCTTACTAATTGGTGATACAATTGTTATACATACTGATACCTCATTCACACAACTGGGCTAGTATAGCGTTATAGTCAGGTGCCTTTTGAGTGCCAGGATCAGTAAAGTTATAAAGGCTCTAAAGACCCTTTCCCAGGGCAAACATGACAACATCACGTTGATGGTCCATGTAGGAGTGCATTACCTGTACCACAAAACCCTGAGGGTCTTATAGGGAAACATGTCAGAATCTTCCATGCATGAAGAAAATGTAGGCGAAACTCAGGTCCTGAGTGGAATCCTTACTTCACCACAACTGATGCCCAGGACCAAGGAAAAGATAATAGGCTTCAACAATTGGCTAAATAGATGGTGTAATTCTAAATGAATCCAGTAGGTGTCAGCACTGAATGAAATGATTGATATTGAAACTAGCATCACAAGGGATGGCCTACATCTCTCATTCAAAGCATTTGTCCCAATGGCCAAGCCACTTGGTACTTTTTAAGGCACAGTCCAGTTAATAGACATTCTAATGTTGCAGATTCATTAAACCTCAATATTGTCCACAGTAAGGTTGTTCTTCTCAGTGCCAGAACTCTCAACAACAAATTGGCTGATCTCAACACTCTCCTGAATTTGGAATACATCCATGTTTATGTAATTACTGAGACTCTATTTAAATGCAAAGAAAGCACCCGCACTACAGCTGAATTTGTACTTACCGTGCATTCAAGCTTGATAGTAACTGTGATGGAAATTCCATAGCTTTGAAGGACCAGAACACCTTGAAATGTACTCAGACCAGAACACCTTCATATGTATTCCGAGAGACCCACAAACAAAGACCAGAACACCTTCATATGTATTTCAAGAGACCCAGAAACAAGGACCAGAACAGATTCATATGTATTCCAAGAGACTCACAAAAAATGACCAGAACACCTTCATATGTATTTGGAGAGACCCAGAAACAAGGACCAGAACACCTTCATATGTATTCTGAGAGACCCATAAACAAGGAGCAGAACATCTTTATATATATTCTGAGAGACCCACAAACAAAACCAGAACACCTTCATATGTACTCCAAGAGACCCACAAACAAGGACCAGAACAGATTCATCTGTATTCCAAGAGACCCACAAAAATGACCAGAACGCCTTCATGTGTATTTGGAGAGACTCACAAACAAAGACCAGAACACCTCCATATGTATTCCAAGATACCCAAAAACAAGGACCAGAACACCTTCATATGTATTCTGAGAGACCCACAAACAGAACTCAGTACTCCGGACTATCAAAAGTAAGAACAATTTCCTTCTTATAGCCTGCTACAGGACACCCTTCATGCCCCCAAACAATCCTGGTAGATTCCTGAAAGTACTTTATCAATTCCTTATTGACAAGAACATCATTAGTTTGAGAGAATTTAACAACCCCACAATCAACAGGAACACCTATAACTCCAAAGTAGGGTATGCCCAGAAGTTTATGGAATTAATTAGCAGTTTCCCAAACAGAAACTTAATAAACTCACCAGAGGACATAATATTCTAAACCTAGTCCTCATGAATATAACCTCCATATGAACTATTCCCTTAGTCTTGCCTTTCCCCATTATATCAGACCATAAACTTGTGACATTTGCTTTCAAAATCTCAAAAGCCCCAGTATTAACATCAAGGTTAATACTACTTCTCAGGAAGTAGCTTGGGACTAGTTAGTACTACTTCTCAGTAAGCAGCTTGGGACTAGTTAATATTACTTCTCAGGAAGCAGCTTGGGACTAGTTAATACTACTTCAGTTAATACTACTTCTCAGGAAGCAGCTTGGGACTAGTTAATAGTACTTCAGTTAATACTACTTCTCAGGAAGCAGCTTGGGACTAGTTAATACTACTTTGCAGGAAGCAGCTTGGGACTAGTTAATACTACTCAGGAAGCAGCTTGGGACTAGTTAATACTACTTCTCAGGAAGCAGCTTGGGACTAGTTAATACTACTTCTCAGGAAGCTGCTTTGGACTAGTTAATACTACTTCTCAGGAAGCAGCTTGGGACTAGTTAATACCACTTTTCAGGAAGCAGCTTGGGACTAGTTAATACCACTTCTCAGGAAGCAGCTTAGGACTAGTTAATACTACTCAGGAAGCAGCTTGGGACTAGTTAATACTACTTCTCAGGATGCAGCTTGGGACTAGTTAATACTACTTCTCAGGAAGCAGCTTTGGACTAGTTAATACTACTTCTCAGGAAGCAGCTTGGGACTAGTTAATACCACTTTTCAGGAAGTAGCTTGGGACTAGTTAATACCACTTCTCAGGAAGCAGCTTAGGACTAGTGTTACTCTTTTTCTTCTGGTGAGAGAAGAAGCAAATTGCACTTTCAATCATTTTAGAGTTATGTTATTTTTGCCACTGCATTTACACTGCTGAATTCTATATTCTTGCCTATTTGCTGCCCGAGTTACTATGTAAGTTGATTCTTTCCCGCACTTTCAGATAAAATTACTGTTCAGGTTAATTATTTATTGCACTTCCAGGACCCTTCATTGATTTAAAGTTAAAAGAGTAAAGTCTGCACTCTAATGGCAGTGGAGAGTAGATTGGTCTTATTTTGTGTTACAAACCTCTGAGAACACCTCAGAACATCTCTTGCTTATTTTGATTGACCAGAGGGATGATTAGCTTGTTTACTTCTTTTCTGAGCCAGTACAAAACTACCTCTGAAAATTTTCAGTACTTAGTTGTACAAATAGCAGCTAGTTTGTACATTGAGGAGTTCCACCCCATAAATTTAGTCTTAGTATTGATTCTTATTTCCAGGGTATCCAGCTGTAACCCCCTCTAGTACCATCCACTTGTACATCAAGTAATAAAGATCTGAAATCATGGATACACACTTTCCTACTATCTCTGCAGCCAGTTTGGTTGGTATGGGCATCCTGAGGCAATGTAGCAATTGTCTCATGTTTACTGACAACCACCTAATTTTTAAGCTAATTGTTATGGTATGCAAAATATGTAGTTACATAATGTCACTGGAGGCAAGACATTCAAATACAAGCACTTATAATACCACACAGGTTGTCAGAAACATGCACACTACACCCACCACACATAGTATGAACCAGACACTCAGACCCATAGATGATAAAGCTCTTAAATGTAATCATCCTAAACCTCAAAGGCCTCCCAGACACTTTACTTACAATAAGTAGTCTCAGCAACCTCAAAAGCACTCTAAGAAAACAACACCCACCATGACACATATGGCCACATATCATGGCATCTCAACTTCTAATCTAAGCCCATAAGGTAAACCACAATGTTACCTAATATTTTTGGTCCTAGGAGATACTCACCAGGATGAGTAAGGGGAGAGTCACATTCAGTTGCCTATCAGGGGCCAGAATCCACCAGATCATGTACACATCATTGCAATGGCAACATGAGGTATACCTCTCTGGAGTGTATGAAGATAGATATGATATTGTTCTTGGACTATGTTTCCCAGGCTTGTATGACCATAGCTTTGAGAAGCATTCTACCATCTTCAAGGATTATGCCACAATATGAACTGGAGGTAATTAATTTTAATATATCATGTCATTTGAAGGGGGTACAATATTTATCAACCTGAGAACATATGGTTGACAGACCATGTAGCTTTTGGTAGGGATGGTCTGCACCTGTCCCTTCTAGGCTTTCAAATATTGGCTAAAAGCTTGCCCACCCCATAGTGCCTTTTTAGGCATTGCCAACCTGATAAACCTTCCAACAAAGAAAAAACAACCTACAAATAGCTAACGATGCTATTGCTCAATGCCAGGAGTCTAAACAAGAAACTCCACTCCCTGCAAACTCTCGTCACCCTGGAGAATCTAGACATCTGTGTAGGTACTACCACATGGTTTAAAACCACAAAGAACACCCCAGATGTACAAGGCTACAGTGGTTTCCACACATTTAGATCAGTTACTACACAAGAAGGGGCAACAAGTGGATGTGTGTCAATTTATGTTAAAAATCAACATACTGCAGGGGTGGTATAACAGTAAGATGTGCTTGAGTTTTTCCATGTCTGAATTACCCTATGCAAATTCCCATACAATACCATATCCCTACAAGCTATAAGTCCCACTCTTTGACCAAGGAAACCCATAACACATACTTAAACATAAACTGCAAACAAGTAGAAAACAGAGAACAAACCACACTGAATCCAACAATAAAAGTAAAAGTTAGCGCTTTCATTTACTGAAATTAGCAAACTTCTTCAGACAAAAATAGAAAAAATAAATACACTTATATAAACTTACAAATCATGGCATAATTTCCTTATTAAATAAACCAAGCCTCAGTTTAAAGTGCTAAAACACCTGCATGATAAAAAGACAAGTAAATGCAATATATTCAAAGAAGATATATATATATATATATATATATATATATATATATATATATATATATATATACATATGTGTGTGTGTGTGCTAAAACAATGAATATATCGAATCATAACTATACATATATATGAAAAAATATAAAAAAATATATATATAAAAAAACATATCTCTTATTTTGATATAGTATAAAGAATATATATATATATATACATATATATATATCTATATATATATATATAGAGAGAGAGAGAGAGAGAGAGAGAGAGAGAGATGTGTTAAAACAATGAATATATGCAATCATAACTATACATATATATGAAAAAATATAAATATATATATATATATATATATATATATATATAAACATATCTCTTATTTTGATATATTATAAAGAATCCCCGGGATTCATGAACCTTGCGCCAGGCGCAAGCATAGCGTAGGCGTTATAACGCCAAATATGGCCGCCGAGCGATTCAGGTATGACTCAATTCCATGTGCACTACCGGCGTACGCCAGATCTGCGCAGCCCCTGGAGTATGTATGCTAAACACCCTATGTGCGGTGTGTCACCATGCAAATGAAGGCATATAGCGATTCATGAAGTGGTGCAGGTGTAGTATAAGCCCACGGCAATGTAAACCAAAAAAAAACAGTTTACATTTCCACAAACATAACATCGGAGTAATGGAAGAGTGTCAGACCCAGGTATCACACAGTTAACACATGCCAATGGCGAAATACACAGACAATGTCAAAAGAAAACATGCACAACATGTAAATAACAACTTAAATGGCATGTCCACAGCAACTCACATCAGAACCCTAGGACATGTTTGCGGAAGGTGCAACACAATGAAATAATATAACAATGTTATAAAACAGCAGCGTAATATACAGCAGATTCACAGCATAATACACCATGGTATGCATGGAATGCCACAACCACGGTGCAAGGGTTGCCAAGGACTCACGGCAGTGTTCGGCGTGGTAACTATGAATTTGTAGTCAATGCCATGCAAATGAGGCAGATAATACTGAATCGCAAATCCCCCGCCGGCGTAAGGCTGTACCAAACGGCGCAGCGGTAATACACCGAGGAGTGGCTCAGAGGGAATACATGTCATCTGCAGAGGGGTGTGCCACCGTAGCAGGAAGCACATTGGAGCACAGCAAACCTGGGCACCATCTGCATTGTCACCACCCTCAGCAAATCGCCTATGTCTCATTATGACAGCTATGGCAGCCCCTAGCATTTCTGCTCTGAGTTCAGCTTTTTCAGTTTTCACTTCGAATAGCTTACTCCGGTCTTGCAGTCTCTCTTGAGAGATACATCCTGCACTGCTGTTTGCAGAGTTTTAAGTGCTTGGCTGAGCTACTATTCTGCCTGTGTAATTGCCTGCTGCTAATTGTTTTCACCTGCTAGCTCCAGCAGTATTCTCTGCTAGCTTCCTACTAATTCTGTCGCTTCCTTTTTCCTTTATGTTTCCTCAGGGGGGAGCAATGTGCATACCAGCAGAAACACACTCACAGTGGCTTACACGCGCGCACACATGCTTACACGGTTCAGAATCTGCTTATTTGGGTTAAAACGCGTGCACACCAGCGCAAACAGTGTTACATATCTATCAACACGATCCCACATGCTCAGTCTGCCTTACACGCACGCACATTGTCCTACTTGCGTCTCATGGCGCGCACACGTGCGCATGCACGCCCAGCAAGAAACTTTGGTGTAAGTAACAGTGTACACCTTCCATTTCTCGACTTTCCCAGACTTATCTTCTGGCACTCCTCTTTCCATGATCTGTGTCTGTCATCTGTCATGTAACACTGACCTCCAATGAACTGCATTTCTTTCTACCTTCCCCCCTGTGATGTCACCTATCTCCTACTCTATTCCTCCCCCTTATGTATCTCTTACACTACTCAGAATGTGCTCATTTGCTATGTGACTGTGGGATTCAGTATCCTAACCCTCATTTACATCAGATTGCCTACTAATGCTTAGTTACATGTCTTAGACTCAGCTTCCCCCCTTAGCAACCACTACACGGTGGCCATGTTGTTTTTGGTCTGCTAGTCCCTGCATTGTCATTCCATGTATTGCATAAAACCCACATTTGTGGGTTTATAACCTTCATTTTTATGTTTTATACAGCGCAGCCCATTTGCGCGGGGCTGCGCTGCGTTTAAACATCGGTGATCACCAAAAAAATATATATATTTTTTTTAAATATTTGCATCGGGGTACCTTGCCAATGGCCACATATTTGGCCATTGGCATGCTGCCTGACACATATGCACCCTTTATTTGGAGCTGACATGGCTCCATTGTGATTTTTGCAGAAACGTACTCAGTTGTCAACTGAGTGCATTTCTGCAGCTAAAACGGCTCTTACAAGGGCTGCTTTCTGTTTCGTAGATCGCTACTCTATCTCATTTGCATGCCTTTCGGCTGCAAGTGAGGTATTTAGCATATCCACGCCCAGTCCGTATAAGAGACGTTTTAGCTGGTCTCTTACACGGAGTTTTGGGCTGTTCCTGGATCGCGAGCCTTCGTGTATCCTGCCCTATGTGTGATCTCTGTCTTCTTATATACAGACTTTGTTAATATTTATGTATTTATTTGTTTATTTATTTTACATTTGTTTACCGGTATAGTCCGACTGGATACATGTCCAGTTTCAGCGGAGGCCCGGGGAGAAAAGCTCCAAATAGACAAACTTACACAGATTACACAAGTTGGATAACATTAGAAAATATAAAACAAAGTGATTATGTACAATGGTTTAGTAGTGTTCCCTAGTAGAGACTCACAATTCTCATGTACAGACACAATTAAAAGCAAGAGACGTCAGATTGGATATAGAGCTTGGTGACGTAGTTGCATGTTATGATATTTACAGATTATGCTTTCAGTTTATAACTTAATCAGGGTTGGTACATGGGCAAAGTCAGTTCACTTTGAGATACTGTTTGAGGTTTTTTTTGAAGAGACTATTGAAGGATTGTAGGGTTATATAGTTTGGCAACGAATTCCAGGTTTTGCCAACAAAGTTGGCAAACAGGGATTTACCAGCAGCATTATTAGCTTTGTGGGTTTGGACCAGTAGTTTGTTGGCTGACCATAGGGATCTCAGTTTGCTATATGGCTTAATAATATTTATAACTGAGGGGGTATCCTTGGGGTGCTACAGAATTTTGTGTGCTATTAAGAGCTGATTGAATTGAATTAAGCTGGGCAGTTCTAGCCACTCTAGTTGTTTCAGGTTCTGGCAGTGGTGGGTTCTATAGGTGGAGCCAGTGGTGAATCTGGCAATATGGTTGTAGCTATGGGACAGTTTACCTGGTTTGGATTTGTTGAAGTTTGAGAGTACAGGCGAGGCATATAAAAGAGTAGAGAGTAGGTGTGACCGGGCAATTACAGTTCTAGTCAGAGGGGTTAAAAATGTCTTGTTTCTATACAGTGATCCAAGCTTCTTATTGATGGTCTGTATGGTTTTGTTGACCTGTAGATCAAATTTGAGATTATTGTCTATGATTACCCCTAAAAGTTTGGTGTGTTGATCTGGGGAGATAGTGATACCATTGTTAGATGTGACAGAGAATGAAAGCATGGCAGATCTACTAGTGGAAGTGAAGATTAGAAGTTTAGTTTTATTGGCGTTCAGCAGTAGGCATTGGTTGGTGAGCCAGTTCTCAATAGTGTTAAATGTATTTTGGGTTAGGATTTGCAGTTCAGATGGGGAGGTGGCTGAGCAGATCAGAGTGGAATCATCTGCATATTGAATACAGGTAGCTTTAGGGATAGCAGTGTGAAGGTTGTTGATAGAAATACAGTAGAGTAGTGGACCTAGTATGGAGCCTTGAGGGACACCAAGCGTGCGAGGTAGCTGGCTGGACAGTTTACCCTGGCATAGTACTGCCTGTTGTCAACCAGTCAGGTAGGACTGAAACCACTGGATTGTGTGCTTATTGAGGGGAAATAGATTTTGGAGTAAGAATGAGAAGTTCATGGTTGACCATGTCAAAGGCTTTTGATAGGTCAAGAAAGAGGGAAGAGGATAGCCTATCGCCATTCCTGTTTTGGTTTATGGCATTTGTAAAGGAAAGGAGGGCTGAGGTGGTGTTGTGATATGGCCTGAAACCATGCTGGGAGTTGGATAGTAAGTTATTCTGTGTAAGGTACTGCATTAGTTGCTTGTGTACACATTTCTCCACTGTTTTGGCTAGTGGAGAAAGAATGGCAATGGGTCTGTATTTGGATATGTCTGTAGAACTACCACCTTTATGGAGTGGGATGACGTGGGATATTTTTCAGAGGGAGGGGATAGCGCTTCCAGGTAAGGTTCTGTTGATAAGGATAGATATGGGATATGCAATGGCATCTGAAGCTATTTGTAGGTACTCTGCAGGGAGGAGGTCAGCAGCGAGGATGGTAGGTTTTAGTTTTTTTATAAGTGTTTTGATAAAACTAGTGGATATCGGTTGGAAGCTAAATTGTGGGGGTTAGTTGATTTGCTAGGGATTGGATAGTTTCAGGGAAAAAGTTATGATAAGCACCAGCTATGGTCTCTGGGGAACTATGAGTGCGGTTAGAATATTAATTTTGAGGAATGTCTATACCAAATTTATAACTTTGTGTAGAAAAAAGTGCACAGATTTTATTGCCTATCTTCATGTAATTGCTAATAAAAGTTCTATATTGAACTCTGTGCAGCTGTACCTAATTACAGCCCTTCAAAGCAGAAGAATTTAATAGGGATACCCGCTTGTGTCCTTAACATTTTGAACAAAATATCTTCCCAGATATATTTCAAACAAACGCTAATATCTAACAAAGAATCAGTGCCACACAGAAACAAAACTGCATAATTATATATATACAGTACACACACACACACACACACACACACACACACACACACACACACACACACACACACACACACACACACACACACACATATCTCTACCTGTTTATATATACTGATATATCTATATATAGCTATATATCTATCTTTATATATATATATATATATATATATATATATATATATATATGTGTACATACACACACACACACACACACACACACACACACACACACACACACACACACACACACACACATATATATGCACACACATACACATATATAATATATATTTTATATATATATATATATATATATATATATATATATATATATATATATATCCCTATCATTAACTCGAAGTTCCAAAACTTCAAAGATCATATGGCCGAGACCATATGTCCAAAGTTTTGAAACTTTGAAACAAAAATAAAAAACAAGAAATTAAACTAAAACAACTTACCTGTACTGTTTGAAGGGGGGCAAGCCCCCTTGCACCCCCTACCCCCTGCTACTTAAATATACCATACTCTGAGATCACACTACAGTGAGGAAAATGGCAAATCCCATGTTCTGCTCTATATGGCGATCTCAATAGAAGCTGTTCAGAGTTTCAAAACTTTGAACATATGGTCTTGGCCATATGGTCTTCGAAGTTTTGGAACTTCGAGTTAATGATAGCGATATATATATATATATATATATATATATATATATATATATATATATATATATATATATATATATATATATATATATATATATATATGTATATATGTATGTATATATATATATATATATATATATATATATATATACATATATATATATGTATATATGTATATATATATATATATATATATATGGTTTGCTATCATTATGTCGATGCATTTACGGCTATGAAGTATTCGAACATCAGATGTTGAATACTTCATATTAAAACAGGTGACATGAGCGAAGGTTTGCATTGCGAATGAACTGTGCATTCGCAATTCTAACTTTCGGTCATGGGAGGGGATCGCGGTACAGTGCGGTTAGGGAAATGCATCCCTTTCCTCACTGTATTGCGATCTCGGAGTTGGAATATTAAGTTGGGGGGGTGTGGGGGGCTGGGGTGCAGGGGGGTGCAGCCCACTTGCATAACTGTGTGTTCGGTTAGGTAGGTAGGTGATTATGGGAAGGGTGGGCGTGCTGTGTATCGCCGTAAATGTTGCAAGCAACATTTTCGACAATACACCCTTGTTTTCAAGTTTACTATTATTCGAAAATGTTCATTTTCGATGCATAAATTCGAATATAAAGACATTATTTTTATTTTCGAATTTATGATAGTAAACCTATATATATATATATATATATATATATATATATATATATATATATATATATATATATATATATATAAAATATATATTATACATGTGTATGTGTGTGCATATATGTGTGTGTGTGCATGTATATATCTATATAAAGTATATATATATATATATATATATATATATATATATATATATATATATATATATATATATACGGATTACCTTTACTATGTTGACAGACCACTACATCGAACTCCACGTCATCGACATGGCAGAACATCGACAACTGAAGACCCGATGTTTCCCGCATCGTAAGTTCCCTTTTACCCATCCAAAATTCAAACAATGCCATTAAACCGACCATCCCACACCCTCCTTACATAATATTCCAACTCCGAGAACACACTACCGCGGGGGTACTGTGCAAAGTTCAGGTGGATGGGCAACCGGTAATTAACCATGCAGGAAACATCGAGTCTTCCGTTGTCGATGTTCTGCCATGTCGATGACGTGATGTTCGATGTAGTGGTCTGTCGACGTACTAATGGTAACCTATATATATATATATATATATATATATATATATATATATATATATGTATATGAAAACGAAAAAAGAAAACACAAATGTCAGAAGACAGACATGAAGTAGGACCCACTTTGTCTAGTAGGAGGTGGACACCTCTGACCCTATCTTATGCCAGCGATATTAGACATATTAAAGGTGTCATTTTTTTCAACTGGGGTATCCTAACTTCAGATGATCACATATAAGAACTACTGGGTGAGAGACCCACATTTAGTTATAAAAATAAAAAGTCTTTAAAGCAATGCCTGTGCTATAAGGACAACAGGAAGGCTGTAGTTATTAGACAGACCCCTATGGGGATTCGCCCTTGTGGGCGGTGTAAGTTTTGCTGTCATATAGACACATCACATGAGTTCAAACACCCTATTTCTAACCAGATTTTTTCTTTTAGAGTCACTGCGAACTGTAGAACTAAGAACCTGGTTTATCTTGCAACCATAAATGAATGCACTCGTTTTTTTTGGGGGGAGACTAACAGGATGTTTTATGAAAGGATTGGGGAACACACATGTAATTAGGAAAGGTGATTTTACCAATGCCTTAGCAAAACATGTATTTGAGTCTGGCTTAACACATAGTTTTGGTTTTAAGGCTGTAGAAGTTATATCTGAGGATTTACGGGGTGCGGGGGGGGGCAACCTTAGGAAATTTACTGAGGAGAGAGAGTTGCACTGGATTTTAAAGCTTTTTGCTGACAAGAAACCTGGACTCAATGAAAAGGTTTCTTACCTGTGCTGAAGTCCAAGGATTTACCTAGATAATTACTGCCTTCATTTGATAGGTTAATTGATTGTTTTAAATTGTATATAATGTGGCCTTGTTATGTGAAATGTTTGTCTGAAGAAGCACTTTCTGCAAAAGCACTCACCTTTTTTACCTGCTAATTTGTGGTTTAATTAAAGGACTTTACTTCAGCCTTGTCACTTGGATTTTGTTCATTTTTTGCTACTTTGTTCTGTTGTTTGTGAAGGCTTCCCAGTAAAGCTAGTTGGAGGTTTGTTTTTACTTGTTTAGGTGCATAACATAATTCAAGGGATGAATTGCAAGAACACCCTCCATACTGTGACGTTTCTTCTTGGTTTGTTTTTGACCCAGTATAGATTTTATACTGGATTTTCTGAGACTTCAAGGGATACCACAGATTTTTTTTGTGTGTTTGTCTACCATTTCTTTAAATCTTGCCTATTTAAGTGCTTCAAGTGTCACTTTGATGTCACCATTTACCACTGCAAGTTATTTGGGAGATCTAATTTTCAAATAGTACCCTTGCTGGCTTTCTTTTGTTTTTTTTTTTTCTGTGAATCTGTTCTTTTTAATTTCTGCTTTTTAATTGTTACAGGGCTCATTAATACAGATGAAGAGATATATTATTCTGTCTCATTGCAAATATACTAACCTGGTTTCCAGCTATCACCTGTACCCTACATTTTTTTATTCATAGAGATTGTGGCATTCTAGATGAATCTGCTCCTTCTAAAATGCATATGAGCTTAAATGCTTGTGTTGTTTGGAAAACTGCTCAGTTCAAAATAAACTTTGATACATCAAGATAAAATGTGGACACACTCCCTTACACAGAGATTGCACAGTCCTACAATTTCTTACACATACCTTAGAAATTCATGCTAAAAGTCAAATCAAAGGCCACAACAGGATTTTTGTAAGAACCACATGTACCTCATCCAATAACATCTACTGAGGCCTGGTTGTAACATTACTGAGGCCTGGTTGTAACATAATGCTACCAGATCTTTTTGACTTGGTTAACATCACTGATACCAGGCATTTTCTGACTTATTTTACCAAATCTCCCTTACTAAACAAAAAAGGTAGTCAGGAACCTGGGCACTTGGGTCACTTGGATCCACAGATTTCACTCCTTTGATCATCATGTGACAAATATAGTCAATAATTCCTTCTAATAGCCAATAGTATTTCAGCTAAAATAAAAATAAAAAACTGTCAATTGGCTTAGAGCATTTAGGAGCTGTTAAACTATCTGTTTCTAGGTTCCCTCAGCCTCCATTGCCTATCTGTGTGACTCTGCGCAAGTCACTTAATCAGACATCGCTCATGGGCTTAGTATGAAAAAGGTTCATGGAGATCAGTGTTCTACCCCAGAAAACAAATACATATAAATAAATTAATTAATTAATAAATAAAAGGTCCATGGAGATCAGTGTTCTATCCCAGAAAACAAATACAAATAAATAACTAAATAAATAAATAAAATGTCTATGGAGATCAGTGCTGTACCCCAGAAAACAAATACAAATAAATAAATAAATAAAACATCCATGAATATCAGTGCTGTACCCCAGAAAACAAATACAAATAAATAACTAAATCAATACATAAATAAATAAATAAATAAATATGTAAGGCCCACGAAGATCAGTGCTCTACCCTGGAAAACAAATCAATTGATCAATAAATAAATACATAAAAGGTCCATGGAGATCAGTGCTCTACCCCGGAAAACAAATCCAACTAACTAACTAAATAAATAAATAAAGGTCCATGGAGATCAGTGCTCTACCCCCAAAAACAAATACAAATAAATAAAAGGTCCATGGAGATCAGTGCTCTACCTTGAAAATAAATACAAAATAAATAAATCAAATCATAAATAAATAAATCAATAATAAATAATCCAGATTCAAAGATGTTTCCTCCTTTCCTTAGCAGTGATCACACTCATTGGAGAGTACAGTTCTGTATTTGGATTTCATCCTACCTAATATTTCAATAAATCTGAAAGACTTCAGAGATTTCTAACAAAAAGGATCTCTGATCTTAAGAACCTTAGCTACCAGGAGAGACTGGAAGCTCTGTCCCTGTACTCTGCATCCTATCAACTCCCAAAGAGGGATCTTTGCATTGATTACTACTCCATTAGAGATCCTGTGATCCTTGACCACCCTATATCTCAATAATTCAAACAGATCAGCTAAAACTAGAACCAGAGATCTAAACCTTCATCAGCAAATAAACAGAATGAGATGGAGAGAGAGATTCATCACCCAGCACCTTTCCCTTCTCTGGAATAAAATTCTTGTGCAGATAAAGAAATTTGATTCAATATCTTCCTTCATACTAAATCTAGACAACTGGATGGGTGCACTCAACTTTACCCCATATCCATCATTTGGAAAAAAGGTAAAGCCCGAGGGTTGGTATTGGCAATGCATACATGGTCCTTGGACTAAATAATCTTGAAACTCCTATAAATCTTATGAAATTTGATGGGTAGTGATGGGGTAATAGGGATGGGTTGTTCATTCTAGTTCTGGTAGAGACTATTGCAGAATGCAGCAGATAGGTAGATTGAGCAAATTGAACCTGGTGATATGCCCACCCTTGGCTTGGGCAGTGCCACCCCCAATGACCATGCCTTATGGATTAGTGATGCCTTGAAAATTAAATGTTGACATGAAGAGTGGAAAAGGTAAACTCTGAGTAAGCCAGCACCTTCTGTGTGTGGTCATGGCAGGTCCCTGATCAAGTTGCCTCTATTTTCTAGTTTAAGCTGGGTGCAAACACACCTGATTGGTAGTGTAAAATCACCCAACAGGATTAAATCAACACATGGCATAAGGTAGGGAAGGTTCATGAGGGGTGCTGTACCATCATAAAAAGAACACCCTGACAAGGATATAACAAAGGCTCACAATAAACAGTTATCCATGCAAAACGCAAAACCAGCTGACCAAACAAACAAACAAACAAACAAACAAACAAACAAAATCATACAGAACTTACTGAAATTTACTATCGACACATTAAATGATGGGACTGAAAACATTCACAATACTTAAAGCTCATAGTGAAATTGTTCACGACGTCCGGATTAAGCTCATGTGCATAACACTCTACTTGAATATTTTGCAGAGATGGGAGAAGAAAACCACATAGCACTGTGTAGTCTAATTAAATAATTCACACTTCAAATGTAGCCTGGTAGCAAAGTACAATGATGCTATGAGCAGAATCTAACCAATTTAAGAGGCACTGACCTGGTAATCTTTATTGGAGTAGAATTAATGAATTAGATTGAGTGGGACAAAATGCATGCATAACAGAGTATATATAGTGAAATTGTTAATTTCTGTCAGCTACCTATGCAATGAAAACATTTAAGGCTTTGTTACAGAGTATCAAGGTAATACAAAATATTTGAAAATGTTAATTTCTATTTAAATCAGATGCATCTGTGGAGGAATGCCTTTATAACCATCAGTGGAATGTTAAGGATCTTGGGGAACAAACTGATTTGCATTTACAGCTTGTTCCAATGATTCAGAAAATGATTCTATAACATGTTTTTATACTGCCTAGGGAGGCTTTACACTTCCAGACATCATAAGGCTACATAGGAAATCCAATGAAGTACCAACTTCAGGGCCCAGTTGTAATATATCTAGGAAACCTCCTTTGCTTTACTTAAGGTTCGCAATATTCAAAGCCTAACTTTCTAGTGAAATTGACTTCTTGCTCCTGTTACATGATATTTCTATATTATGAAGGCCTTGCACCCAAGCATTTTCTTCTAGAACTATCACTTTCTTTCACAGTACTGCTTCTTAAAGAATTTAAATTCATTTAAGAAAAAGAATGCAGACTTGGGCAACCATTGAAAGACAGCAGACACAGAAGACTTTTCTGCACACCCTCCACACTTAATTAAAGTATTTTGTGCATTTGTCTATTTCACCTTGCAATATTATAAATAAGAAATAATTATTTACTATAATAAATAATACAAACTGAATATTGCAAAATAACATTTTAATTAACTGCAGTCTACTAGAAAAAGCATGCAAAGTTTTCTAGTTTGCCTCACCCCATCATGTTTACCATACAGCCTTAGTATGCTCTCTGTACAGCAGATAATGAAAAATAGAACTGTGGCTTTAGTGGCTGAAGAAAATGTAATGAGTCACAACCACAAAAAAAAAAAAAAAAAAACCTCTGCACGCTCATCTCTTGTAGTCTGTAGTTCCTGAAAATGTTAGTTTGCAGTATTCACTTTGCCATATATTACTAAAATAATGACTGAAAGGTGATGATGACAGAAAGATTTTTATTTGTTACTTACTTATATATTTACTTATTAGTCAACCAGTTAAATAAAGTATCCCTCAAACCCTTTTCAGCCATGATTCAGGTCACAAGGCCAATGGCAAATGCAATCTATATGGGCAGTTGAGCTGCCAACCAACTGGTATTTTTTTGGAGGGTTGAAACCAGATTAGGTTTAAAAAAAAACATGTAGACACACTGAAACCTTAAAGTGTCCACACAGACAGTGATTGGAAGTCAAAGTTACTCCTCTCCACTGGACCTGTGAAGCAGAACACTGTATAGATTGAGAAATGTACACTGCCTCCAACTTTCAGGCACAACATGTCCTGGACTTTATTAAGACAAATGTCTTTGATCAGTTAGTTCACACTTCAACCAGAGTTTGAAACATCCTGGATCTTGTTCTCACCAATATGGGACAGCGTTGCATCCCCTGTGTCACATTCTCACTGGTGAGGTCAGATCACAAAGCTGTCTCATTCAAAATAACAATCATCTTGGAAAAGCTAGCAAAACCTGTTAACATTTATATGCTATTCTAAAGCAAATTACATACTATTTAGTGACAGTTTGTCAAAATTCAATGCCCGGCCCAACCCAGAGTTAGCAACAGCCTTTTCAAAATTATTCACAGAAACACTGTTCAAACATATAAATGGCTGCATAGAGGCTGTTGTACCTACCAGAAGTAAGTCCATAACAAACACCAAAAACAAGCCACACTGGTGGACTCCTAATCTTAACAGGGTGTATAACAAAAAGAAAAAAGCAATGGCCAAAGTTAGAAAGAGCAACCCTCATAAAAACAGGAAACTAAAAGAAAGAACTAAATCCATCAAGGACAATTACGAGGTCAAGATAGCTTCTCAGGCTACAGACAACCACAAGGCCTTCTACAGCTATGTCCAAAACCTCAAAGGTGACACACACAGAGACACTAATTAATGGTGCTACCTTCAGTGAGCAGAGTGATGTAGTGAATCTGCCTACTGACAAACTCATCTCAAACTTTAGCCCCCATCCCTTGTAAAATCTCTATAGCATAACCTCCCAACTGTTAGCAAGAAGCAAGTCATAGCGGTGTTTACTAAGACTAAAATCACAGCCTCAGTGGGGCCCAACAATATCCCAGGTCACCTACTAAATAGCCTGAAACATGACCTATCAGGACCACTTACGTCACTTTGTAACTACAGCTTCAAAACAGACTGTGTACCAAATGAATGGAGGATGGCAATAGTTATCACCCCTCACTAGGGTGAACCATAACCAGATCCTGGAAACTACAGACCATTAGTCTGACTAGCCTAATTTGCAAAGCCATGGAATGAATTATCATGGAAATGATCAACAGAGACATTGTCAATGTACAGACACTGGACCCATCCCAGTCTGGTTTTGTCAAAGGAAGGTCATGCCTACTTAACCTAGTAGACTTCTTTGAGAAGGTAACCAAGGCAACGGATGAAAGAAAATGATGCACACCACCTACTTAGACCCAGCTAAAGCATTAGACACAATACCCACTCATGCCTTTTGGGCAAACTCACTGAACTAGGCATAAATCTCTGCACAACTCACTGGATTGCCAGCTGCTCACAGATAAGGCTCAATAAGTCAAGCTTGGTAAGACCACCTCTACCAAGAGAAGGGTCACCAATGGAATTCCTCAGAGCTTTGTGCTGCACCCACTCCTGTTTGGTATTTACTTTTCAGTGGTCAAGGCTAATGTAGATGACTGTAAACTGGGAGTTATCTTAAATTCCCCCATGACAACATCCAGCAAGAGGGTCTAGCACAGACAGATGACTGGTGCTAAAGCCATGGATTAAAACTCAATGCAAAGAAATGCATTTTAGTGCCGTTTGGGAAAACTGCCACTCAGGCTAATTACTCCATTTATAAAATATCCCTAAGAGTTGAGCTAGTAGTTAAAGATCTGGGGCCGCCCAGCCTAATTACTCCATTTTTAAGATATCCCTAAGAGCTGACCTGGTAGTCAGGGATCTGGGAACATATGTAGATAGTGATCTGGCCTTTGACCTGCAAGTAGCCAGGGTTGTATAAAAATCATTCTATGTTGCCCACCTTATAAGTAAGAGTATGGCATCCAGGTCCAAGGCAGTCATAGTGCCACTTTATTTGGCTCCTTATTAGACCCATCATTGAGTATAATGCCTCCTTCATAATGCACCTGGCTAGGCATATGTCTATGCCCATAGAGGTTCCTCATCAAGAGAATCCAGGGTATTAACACACTGTCATCTACAGATTGCCTTAGACCCCTGTTTCTATATTCAGTCTCCTACAGGTTGTTGAAAGGCAATCTGTTCTTGGCATGTAAAGCATCCTTAGATCCAACACTGATAGAACGTTTGCACATTTGCAAAATGAGCAGCACCAGAAACACTAGATCCAGGGATTTGAACTTTACTTGTGACATAAATGGAACATTCTGGCAAGACATATATATGACATAAGGACCCATGGTTTTGAATGGGTTGTCCATCCAGGTGAGGAAGAGTCCTTTCCTAACCCTATTCTAACATAACTTTAACCACTGAATGAGGAATCGCAAATTCATCTCTAGGTTGGTCCTCATATCTCTTATGGACAAAGGCCGATAGTAGATATTCCCTAATTATCATACTCTCCACATAACTTTTTAGCAACATTCTAACAAACATACATCCCCTGTTAAGATGCATGTTACAAGAGGACTGAATTAGTAGTTGTCAGCCTAGCATATGCCTCTGAACCTGTGATCCTATGAACCATTGTGGTATGATATAATCAGGACAGTGTGAAACCATGAATAGTTTTGCAACAGTGCATTTAGGGATTATGAAAAACAAACAACTAGTGAAAATCTTCACTGTGACAATTAGTTTGCAGATATGAATTAAAAATAACTAGAAAGTGTTATCCATTCAGTTCACTAAATTGCTGAATATATTAATAGCAATGGAAAACAAAGATGGTGTTATAGACACTAACATTTCAAATACTCTGAATTAAATGTCTCTGAAATTATTGGTTTACATTTGTTAGCTTGGTGCATGGGCTCCTGCAGATGAGCCTTTAACCATGAGTTGGGCAAATAGGAATCTCATTCAAAAGAAAGAGAAATAGCTAGTGGGATTCCATGGGAGTGAGTTCAATGACCAATGCTGTTCTACATCTTTGCATCAGACATAATGTGGGGTATTGACAACAGGACTGGCCTTTCTGCATATAGTATTAAGAAGGGGCTTCAAACAGATTAGAAGAAACTGGTAAAGTGGGCTGAGAAATGGTATCTGTGCACCAAAGTGGACTACCAAATGAATTAGGGGTCCTGGAAGCCAGAGTCCAGGAAAAGTACTCACAAACAAACAGGCTATATTACCTCTTTACAGATCACTGATCAGTTCCCAGCTTCTGGTGCCCACATGGGGATTTATTTATTTAGTAACTTTTGTTGGGTGTGAAAAGTCCACAAATAATGATACCAAGCCTGGCAGGAAGGTACAAAGAAAGGGTATTGATTTTAGCTATCTATCTGTTGATCTATCTACCTATCTATCTGTTGATCTCTCTACCTATCTATCTGTTGATCTCTCTACCTATCAAACATTTGTAAATGAGATAAACCCTTTTCAATCACAACCTAGGCCACAGGGCAAAATGCAAACAGTGATAGCCGTGTACATAAATGAGAGCTATACACACACACACACACACACACACACACACACACACACACACACACACACACACACACACACACACACAGACACACACACACACAGTGAAATACATAGTATTACAATGTAATAAACATTACTATGAAGTTCTTTTGAAATGGGAACATTGTCAGGTAAGGTTCAGTATTACAACTAATACATTGGAAGAACACATTCTTGTAATGCAATTATATTTTCAGATGAGATTTTGTCTTACTAGTAAAATATCCTATTTGATGTACAAGCAATAGTATTTGTAATAATTTCAGTAATTCCATGAGAAGTTTCATTAAAATCTGCAAGAACTGGATTAGTGTCATTTACTATCAGTACTTACATTCGCTGACATAAGCAGCAGTGGTGCAGCAGTTAGCGTTGTTGCCTCACATCAAGAGGTTGTCCAGTTCGATTCTTGTCTGGAGTGCCTTCTGTGTGGAGTCTGCATGTCCTCCTCATGGTCGAGTGACGTTAAAGACATGCAGGTAGGTGTGAGCATGAATGGGCGTGCCTTAGTTGAAGGTTGGGCATCGGGCTGGCAACTCGGCACCATAAAAATCCACTGTCAATCATGAGCAGACCGGAGTTCCACTGTGGCGGCCCCTAGCCGGGAAAAGCCGAACGTCTTTTATACTTACATTGGCTGACAGGTGTTTCATCTAAATTTTATGTCATTAACTGGAGGATACTCTAAGGTATTTCTTTTCTGAAGCACTGGCATTTGTTGGAATAACTTGAAATCATAAATTTACCTAGTATTATCTGGTAGGTTATCCAGGTAGCGTTCTGTCTTGGTTCCTGAGTGAGTAGTACTATAGTTTTATAACTAGTAATGTGGCCTTTGCTGTGATTGGTAAACATCTGCTTTTCATTACGGAAGTACAGTTGTACCCTCTATTATTAGAAAGGTGTACAAACCAAATAATTAGATTTTTTGATAGTCTGTATGAGGGCCATATTTCTGGTAATAAGCTTACAAGCAAATTTTAGTTCTATTTAAACTTTATTTGCCTGAGTTTCAGCATGGGTTGTGAAAGTTACTCTGGCAATCACTGCAAAGTTAAGCTTGTGAGATGTAGTTCTTATGGTACAGGGTTTGATCCCTCAGCCTACATTTGCCCCCCATGCAACCTTAAGCAAGCCACTTAATCAGACATTGTTCCCAGGTCACTCCTGAAGAGGGACTGTGTGTGCAGTGAGCCTACCTGGTTAACAAATGTTATCTTTATTATTAAAAAAAGGGCATTATCACACATTATATTCATTTATTTGGCACAGGAATTTTTGATCTATTGTGAAGCAGTGGTTTTGGTTGTATTTATTGTTAATCTATTTTATTCCATACAATGCTGAAGTATTTTGTAAGAGATGTAGTGAGGTCTTTTGCCTTAGTAAGTGTAATATTGTCAGCATAAAGTAGGCAGTTAACGTGGAAAGTCCCATGGTAGGTCATTAATGGATAACAGAAATAGGAGAGGAGATAGGACTGAGGCTTATGGTGCACCTTTGAGGTGCATCACATTTCTAACTGAGGATTATGTCTGAGAAGGCAAATTTCTGTAGGTGAGATAATCTTTAAACCAGTTAGTGACTTCACTGGAAAATCCCCAGGAGATTAATTTTTGTAGTAGTACGAAAGCAGTCTATAGTTTCATATGCTCTTCTTAGTTCTAGAATATTGCCCTGATAAGTTTACAGTCAACGGTATTTGTACAAATCAGATTAAACTGAGTGTATATGACTGCTGTTGTACTATCCATGTGGTAAAATCATTGCTGCTTCTCAGTTAAGATATTGTACTTTAGAATATATTCTATCCCATTTGTAGACAGCTTTTTTCTTCTGTTTTGGTTATGGGACAGAGATTTATGATGGAATAGATGTCATTAGATTTTCATAGTGAAGAAACCAAAAAGTAATAAAGTGAATGGAGAAATGTGGTATAAGTGGGGCATGAAAGCTAAATGTATTCTCAGTTGTGGATAAGTGAGAAAGAGGGAAACATGAGATGAGTGCACGTTACACTAGGTTCTGGCTTTATGGCACAGAGGAAAATGTTCAGATTTTCCCAAATGACCCTGGATTGATTAGCAGTCCATTCACAATAAATGTCTGCAATGTAAGGTGGGAGTGAGTGTCTGACATTTGATCAACCATCCTGGAGGGAGGGATAGCAACTTGACCCACTACAATACTGAAATAAAACAGTCTTAGGGACATGGCAATATAGTGTAACAGGACAGGATGTGCTTTTGCACAAAACAGTATGGAGGCATTGTTGACAGGATTGAGGACATACATGGACATGTGTATGGTCTAACAGAGGCTGGAGTTGTGGATATCGCAGTACAAAGACAAAATGATTGACTTCAACAATTGGCTAAACTTCTGGTGTCATTCTAAGGGGATCGAGTATCTGTCTGCTTGGGATGACATGGTCGACAGGCCATGATGCTTTGCCACAGATGGCCTGCACCTGTCGCCCCTGGGATTCCGGATACTGGATAAGGCTCTTGCCGCCCCTTTAGTGCCTTTTTTAGGCAAGGTTCAAATGACAAATTCACCACCGTAACAGGAACAGCCAAGCAAAAACTGAGGGTAATGCTACTCAATGCTAGAAGTCTAAATCTCAAAATGCACTCACTCAAGGCACTCTTTAAAATGGACAACATCGATATCTGTGCAGTGACTGAGACCTGGTTCAAGGCTCCAGAGAGCACCCCTGCACTACCAGGCTATAACTCATACCACACTTTTTGGCCATGTAACCTGGACCGAAACACCAAAGGCAGAGGTGTGTCCATATTCATTAAGGATATCCACACCTCCAGGCTAGTTGCTCAGCATAATACATCTAAGATTATCCAAGTGCAACTAACTCTGGGCAAAACTGCAATCCAAATTCTAGCTTGCTACAGATCCCCCACCATGCCCCAGGATTCCCACTCCTCTTTTATTGATTTACTAGAAAATATTAGGGTTCAACCAAACACCCTAATAATGGGCGACTTCAACTACCCCACCATTAACTGGGAAAACTACTCGTGTACTAACTCCTTAGCTCAACACTTTCTGGAATTCATAAACTCCAATGCCATGGATCAACTTATCCACACCCCCACCAGGGGCAACAATATCCTAGACCTAGTCATTACCAACATGAGTGACCAGTGTTCCACACCTGAATTCAACTCCTCGTTGGTCTGCTCAGACCATAAGCTAATCACCCTTGATACCCACATCCTGCCTCCACCCCCCCCATTAAGGAAACCACAGTAAAAAAATTCTCCAAAGCCAACTTCATGCTTCTTAAGACAGAAGTGGTGAACTTTATGACACCCATGCAGATGGATAATACAGTTACAACTGCTGAATCCAAATGCACTCTATAAGCACTTACACAAGTGGATGGATTGTGCTATCCCAAACAGAACCAAGATGCTATCCTCCAAAAAAAGGAAGCTAGTCTGGTGGTCCCCTGCCATAAACAAACTGTACAACAGAAGGAAGAAACTGTTGCAAAAGAGAGTAAAATCCCATGAGTGGAGGAGCTCCCTGGTCAGTCTCAGTAAGAAGCTGAGATCCCTTATAAGATCCTCCAAAGCTAGCTATGAAAACAAAATTGCCACTAATTCTAAGGACAACCACAAAGCATTCTATAGCTATGTCAAGAATCTCGACGGCAACACCCAGATCTGCTCTGAGTTACAGCACAACAGCACAAAAATTATAGAACCAACTAATATTGCCGACATCTTGGCAGATAGGCTCAGTGCTAACTTTACCCCCCACTCCCTTACCTCCTAAAGGGCCCATATCTATATGGGAAGAATGCAGTGTCCCTGTAATCACAACTAAGCAGGTAAAAGGCTGCATTTTACACAAACTTCAGAACAAACTGTCCACACTTAAGCACCATGTTAAATAATAGTCTCACATCAGGCTTTGTGCCCACTGAATGGCACACAGCAACAATTATCCCACTCCACAAAGGGGGAGTCACCACTGATCCCAGGAACTATCGAGCTATTAGCCTGACGAGCCTGGTCTGCAAGGCCATGGAATGTATCATCATGGAACTCATAAACAAAGACATTGGTAGCCTCCAAACTCTGGACCCCACCCAGTTCAGGTTTGTGAAAGGCAGATCATGCCTCCTGAACCTGATTGACTTTTCTGAGGCAGTCATCAAAGCCGTAGATGAGGGTAAGGTGGTTCACACAGCCTATCTTGACCTCGCCAAGGCTTTCAACACCATTCCCCAATCTGTAATTATAGCTAAACTCACTAAACTAGGTATAAATCCCTACGTCATAAGATAGGCTGCCAATTGGCTCACTGACAGAACCCACACTGTAAAAGTTGCAGAGTCCAAATCTGACCTCAAAGCAGTGACAAGCGGAGTACCACAGGGTTCCGTCCTGGGACCTCTCCTGTTTGGTATCTACTTCTCTGAAGTACAGGCTAACACAGAAGGCCTCTGGCTAATGAAGTTCGCAGATGATTGCAAACTATGAGCCATAGTCAAGTCCCCAAATGATGTGGACATCCTACAGAACGACCTCGCTGAGATAAATGCCTGGTGTCAGAGCCATGGCCTCAAGCTCAATGCCAAAATGTGCAGTGTCATCCTCTTTGGTAAAAATTCTGTACCCATGAACTACCACATAGGCAGCATTCTACTTAACACAAAATGTGTGATAAGAGACCTTGGGACCCAGGTGGACAGTAATCTCTCCTTTGATAGTCACATAGCCACAATAGTCAGGAAGTTCTTCTATGTGACACACCTCATCATAAAAGGGTTCTCATCCAGGAAAAAACAGGTCATTGTTCCCCTCTACTCGACACTCATTAGACCCATTATAGAGTACAACGGCCCTTTTGGAATGTACCTCACAAGGCATCTGCAACAGCTGGAAAGGCCACAGAAGTACCTCACAAAGAGGATTACTGGCCACAAACAGATGCCCTACATTGACCATCTCAAAAAACTCCAGCTTTATTCCCATAGCATATAGCCTACTCCAAGGTGATCTCTGCCTAACATATAAAGCTATGTCAAACCCATAGCTGTTGGACATGCTACACCTAAAGAAATCCCAATCCCTCTGAGCTACACACTCTAGGGACCTAAACCTTGTCACCACAATAAACAGGACATGTTGGAGGAACAGATTCCTGTCCCAGAGACTTCCCATACTCTGGAACAGGCTACCCATCTATGTCAAGCAAAGTTCTTCATTAGCACTCTTCAAGAAAAATCTTGATGAGTGGATGGGAAATAGGAAATACACCTCGGGGATCACTTCTGTGTCTCTGCTCAACAGTGGCACAGGAAAATAACTTTCTTGGGTGGCATAAGCCAGGAAACCTTGTTGGCTAGGCTTACGTAGGCCCTTGGGCTGATAGCCTAGTACCTACCTATGAACCTATGAACCTATGAGAAAATGGCATCATGGTGCCACATGGAACTTCATGGGGCTTGAAGACAATAGCATCCATCTTTCATGGTTGTCTGGCTGGTGGTTTTTACACTTTAAAGCTCTCATCTTAACACCTGTAGCTGTGTGATGGAGAGCAACTGGGCAAACAAAGAGAAGATATCTCCTGTTTGTCATTCATGGGGTGGGGGAGGGACAAAAATAAGAAAAAAATAAAATAAAAATGTATTCAGAGGACAGTACAAGGACATATAACTCACAAAGTAACACAGGATGGAGCAGAGGCATGCCTACCAGATTAAGTACATAAAGTTCAATCTAGACAACAAAATAATTTTTCATAGAAAAAGGTGTGGATAAATACAACAGGTTACTTGATCAGTCCATCAAGATGGCACAGTATATGTGATAGGCTATGCAACAGGGAATAGGACAGGTAATAGGCACACAAATGCAGCAGAAAAGCTTGATGTTTCTTTTCTGCCAGGACAGCCATATGATATTATAAAGTATAATACAGCACCATCGTCAAGATATACAAGTCAAAAGGCCTTTATGAAACCATGCTACTCATCTGCCAGAAATGTTTAATTTGCATCAAGGGCACAACAAGTATAACATATATATTAATCTCTGATAAGTTATCCACAAATAATGTGCAATCGCTCTGTCCATTCATCCATACTCTAAGCTCGTGTCTTGGTGAAAGTTATGTTGCAGGAAGTGGAGCACTTTCTTGTTCTGCTCCAGGATCTCTTCCCAGCAGGGCCAGATCTAGTACTAGGTAACCTAGGGCCCACTGGGAGGGCTGCCACTACATTTAATTATGCATTATTTTACATTTCTTTTTTAAGGACACACTCTGTGTGTATCTTTGGACTGTGCATGAGCATGTTTAGTATGAGGCACAACAGCGCATGAGATTCCAACATTTCTCAAACATGTTGTAGAACTTCAGAATTGCTTCACACATATATAATTACTTCACTTCAATGCTGGAACACTTTGTTATGAGAGTCAGTGAACAGTATTACCATAGACCAGGGACAGGGTCACCTTTTTAACAGGTACTCTGGGAAAGGCTTCCATAGACACGTGTGTGTGTGTGTGTGTGTGTATTTGTGCATGCATGTGTATGTGTATAATGCCCTTGTTAGGGTGGCAGGTTAGTTAATGAACTTGCTAAGGACCCTGCACCTTGACTACAAGAAACAAGAGTCTTAATCATCTACACCACCTGCCAGACTACCTGTGCAGAAATGTGTAATATTGTATTTTATTAGTTCATGCATTTTGTTTCACTGCTTAATGAAAAAAAAATCTTCAAAACTACAGGGGTGCATTTTCAAGGAATGTAAGTTTTGTTGCATTTTTAAGGGGGGTCCTATTAAATGATCAAAGATGCATTCGGATTGATTGAACTTGAAAGCACGAAAAGGCAAAATAGCGAAACGGCATATAAGCGAACTCTTTCCCTGTGAAAGAAATCGCTTGGCCGTTTCACTATTTTGGCATTTGCGTCACTGTAATGCGATCTCGGCATTGGTATATTTAAGTAGGGGGATGTGGGGGATACAGCCCCCCACTTTATGTAATGTTTTAAACTTTTTTTTTTTTTTGTGGAACAGCGATTTTTTTTCCCTTGGAAAAAAAATCGCTGTTCTAAGCGTTCGAGATTGTAAGCTTTTGCTTACATGGGGTCAATAAATCATTATTCGCTTTTTTAAGCATTTGATGATTTAACATAGACCCTTTTTAAGGAATGTGAGTTTCAATGCATTTTAAGCACTGTGAGTTTCATTGCATTTTTAAGGAATGTGAGTTACATTGTATTTTAAGGAATATTAGTTTCAATACATTTTCAAGAAATGTGAGTTTAGGTGCATTTTAATGAATGTGAGTTTCATTGCATTTTCAAGCAATGTTGAGTTTCAGTGCATTTTCAAGCAATGTTTGAGTATCAAGGGAAGAGAAGTTTATTGTTGCTCATGTTGAGTCTGGTATCAATGTGTAACTGTTTTGTTTATCAAATGGCTGTCAGTGTTTGTGGTATAGAATTTAAAAGCAATGTTAGTAGCACAGCAGGTAGCATACTTGTGTTTGGTGCAGATGACTGTGGCTTTTAATTCCAAACCATGTTAACAGATTGGTGTTATACTGCAGTGCATTTTAAATGGGGGAGTGTTGCAGTCATGAGTGTTGCAGTCATGAGTCTATCATCCTGTGGATGAGATGTTATACTGAGTCCACATTTGTCTCTTTTAATGGTAGTTGCTGTGAGATCATTTACAACCATCTGATCTGTCAAACAGTAGGGAGAAGTTCTCAAATGCCCTGGCCATATTTGTCTTAGGAGTATAAATACTACCAAGGGACTCACCTGAAAAGACACTGCTAGCCTAGTGGGATTAACTTGGTCAACAAAGTATACTTAAATTAAAAGTTTTAAATTAAATCCATATCTCTGCTGTCATTTCAAAAGCAAAGAAGAAAATAGTCTGCACACTGACAATTTGGGGCAGTATTTATGGTAAGTGAGGAGAGAAAAAACAAGTAGTGGTTGTAAGTAATGTATTAGCTTGCTAGCCATAGGTTATCCACTTCTGCAGTATGCCCTGCTACTTGCTGCACATATTGTATTCATAATATTTCTGTGAATTTATTTCAGTCTGTTTTTATCTGCTGTGGGGATTTTCTCCCCTGGTTTATAATTACTTATCAGTACTGTAGAATGTTTTCATGTGTGCTTGTGAATCCTTTCTCCCCAACTCATTGGTTGTAGGGCTTTCTCCCCTTTTATATAGTTACTCAGCTACTGTTTAAATGTTTTTGAATATGCTGTGAAGCTTTTCTTCCTGGGCCTCTGCAGAAAATGTGCCATTGACTCAGTTGGACTTTCCTGGTTATCAAAGGGCAAATAAAATAAAATAATAAATTATGGAACACCAGAATGGCTGTAGGGTGAGTGTGATTTGTGGGGTACGTGGTCCATTCCCCTGCTTAGGGTCCCATTTGATCATGATCTGTTTCTGCCTCCCAGTAGCTTAAAACTAAATCATATTGCTGCACTTAAATTCATTTTGGTATTTTTCATTTTTTTGCTTATTTAATTAAATTTTACAAAGTTTTCACTCTTTGTGTGACTAAAGTTGCTGTTTTGAGATTTAAACAGCTGCTTGGCCATTTATAAATCTGTTGTTTCTTCCTTTCAGTTAATCAGAGTAGTTTTCATGTGGTTTTGCACTTTTTTCCACTTTTTACAGTTTATTTAGTTTCACTTAAAAGAGCTTATACTGTGCATTCATTATTTCTCTGACTACTTATGTGTTTCATAGAGCCTCCATTTTGTTACGGTGAGTGTTTTCCCTTGAGAATTCATTAGACTGCACCACCATACTGCTAATAAAATTGCTTTCCACAGAACGTAAGTTTCAACTCTTTTTACACTGTTACATTTACTTTTTACTTTAAAGTACAGTTAAAGTTAGTTTTCTAGTTAGAGTGTAAACTTGCTAAGAGCAGTAGTGATTATTCAGTATCAGGGAATAATTTACTTCTGTTTCTGAGGGTTAGACATTAATGGCAGGTTGTTGCTGCTTTCTATATGGTTCTTCCAATTTATCTTCTCAGCTTAACAAGGCTTATAGCCACATCCCATTGTGTTTACTCAAGAGTCATGCAGAGAAATCTAAACATGTGCTTAGCAAATATTTTTCTGCCATTTTCCAGACTTAAACTCCTTATATTAACCAAAAATTATGTGGTATATCTACACTTAAATTAATTTTTGGTGTTTTACAGTATTTTTTTATTATTTTATCAAATTTTATATTTTTCACTGTTTGTGCGACTAACATTGTTCACAGGCTCATAGGTAGGTACTAGGCTATCGGCGCGAGGGCCATAGCAAGCCTAGCCAACAGTGTATTGACTTCCGCCACCCATGTATTGTTAAATTCCTGCCCCTCTATCGAGCAGTGCCCCAGACATAATCCCAGGGGTGAATTTCCTATCGCCCACCTACTCATCAAGGTTTTTCTTGAATAGTGTTAATGATGGGCTCTGCTTGATGTTGATGGGAATCTTGTTCCAGAGCATGGGAAGTCTCTGGGACATGAATCTATCCCTCCAGTAAGTCCTATTTATTGTTATGGTGAGGTTTAGGTCCCTAGAGCATGTAGCTTGGAGAGATTGGCATTTCTTCAAGTGGAGCATGTCCAATAATTCCGGGTTTGACATAGCTTTGTATGTCAAACAGAGGTCTTCCCAGAGTAAACGGTATGCGACCAAGTAGAGTTTGAGTTTCTTGAGCTGGTCGGCATAGGGCAATAGTTTGAGGCCAGAGATCCTCTTGGTGAGATACTTTTGGGGCCTCTCAAGTGGTTGTAGGTGTCTTGTGAGGTACATTCCAAACAGGGCATTGTATTCAATGAGGGGTCTGATAACTGATGAGTAGTGGAGAATGATGACTTCCTTATTTCTAGATGCAAATCCTTTTGTGATTAAGTGGGCCAAGTAAAAAGATTTTCTGACCACTGTGGAAATGTGGTTATCAAAGGAGAGGTTACTATCCACTTGACTCTCAAGGTCTCTTATTACACTTTCTGTGTTAAGTGAGCTTCCCCCATTTGGTAATTTATGGGTAACATGTTTTTGCCAAAGGGGATAACAATGCATTTTTTGGCATTTAGTCTGAGGCCATGACTTTGACACCAGGTGTCAGTTTTGGTAAGGTCCTTTTCCAGGATGTCTACGTTGGCAAGGGAATCCATAATGGCACCCAGTTTACAGTCATCTGCGAACTTGGTTAGCCACAGACCGTTGGTGTGTGCTTGTATTTCGGAGAGGTATATACCGAACAGGAGGGGTCCCGGGACTAAACCCTGTGGTACTCCACTTGTCACTGGTTTGGAGTTGGATCTGGAGTCAGCAACTCTTACCATGTGGTTCTGTCCATGAGCCAGTTGGCCACCCATCTTTTGATATAAGGGTTTATGTTAAGGTTGGTGAGTTTATCAATGATTCCTGAATGAGAGATAGTGTCAAAGGCCTTAGCAAGGTCCAGGTAGGCTGTGTGGACTACCTTGTCCTCATCTATGCCTTTTCTAACTGTTTCAAAGAAGTCAACCAGGTATAGGAGATATGACCTACCTTTTACAAATCCGAATTGGGTAGCATCCAGAGTTTGGAGGTTACCTATATCTTTGTTTATGAGTTCCATGATGATATGCTCCATGGCCTTGTAGACCAGGCTTGTCAGGCTAATAGGTCTATAGTTCCTGGGGTCTGTGGTGGTTCCTCCTTTGTAGAGTGGGATAACCATTGCTGTATGCCATTCTATGGGCACATAGCCTTTTTTGAGGCTGTGGTTGAACATGGATTTTAGGTGGGGGCTAGTTCATTTTGGAGTTCATGTAAGACACAGCCTAGGTTGTTGTCCGGTCCCATGGATGCTGTATATTTGGCTATAGAGAGTGCTGTTTTTACCTGTGTGTTTGTGATTGCTGGGGCTCTACAACCATCTGGTATAGTTATGGGCCCTTTGGGGAGTGAGGGGGGAGTAAAATTTGCACTGAACCTATCTGCCAATATGTTTGCAATATCAGTTGGCTTTGTATATTTTGTGCCATTCTGATGTAGCTCAGTGCAGATCGGGGTGTTACCATGGAGATTCTTGACATAGCTAAAGAATGCCTTTTGGTTGTCTTTGGAATCTGTGGCAATTTTTCTTTCAAAATTAGCTTTGGAGGATTTTATGAGAGATCTTAGTTTCTTACTGAGGCTTATCAGTGAGTTCCTCCATACCTGGGTTGTTACTCTCTTTTGCAACAGTTTCTTCCTTCTGTTGTAGAGTTTGTTAATGGCAGGGGACCACCAGATCAGCTTTCTTTTTTTGGAGGATAGTGTCTTGGTTTTTTGGGGATATCACAATCCATGCACTCATGCAGGTGCTTGTAGAGTGCATTTGTGTAGGATTCAGCAGTCGTGGCTGTATTGACTGTGTTATCCATCTGCAGGTATGTCGTGAAGTTAGTCACCTCAGCTTTGAGGAGCGTGAAGTTTGCTTTGGAGAAATTTTTTACTATGGTTTCCTTGTGTGTGGGTGGGGTCGGGATGTGGATATCTAGGGTGATTAGCTTATGGTCTGATCTAACCAGCGAGGAGTTGATCTCGTGTGGTGAGCACTGGTCACCCATGTTGATAATAACCAGGTGCAGCATACTGTTTCCCCTGGTAGGGGTATTGACAAGTTGGTCCAGGGCATTAGAGTTTATGAACTCGAGGAATCGTTGAGCCAGGGGGTTAGTACAAGAGTAGTTTTCCCAGTTAATGTTAGGGTAGTTGAAATCGTCCATAATTATGGTGTTTCGTTGGACCCTTATTTTTTCTAGTGTTCCCAGGAACGAGTAGTGAGCATCCTGAGTCATGGTGGGGGGTCTATAGCAAGCTACAATTTGGAATGCATTTTTGCCCTGGGTTAGTTGCACTTGGATGATTTCAGAGGCATCATATTTTGCAACTAATCTGGAGGTGTGGACGTCCTTGATGAATATGGACACACCCCCACCCTTTGTGTTTCGGTCTGGGTTTTGTGGCCAAAACGTGTGGAATGAGTCATAGCCTGGTAGTGCTGGGGTGCTCTCGAGAGCCTTGAACCAGGTCTCAGTCACTGCACAGATATCGATGTTCTCCATTTTGAGTAGTGACTTGAGTGAGTGCATTTTGAGGTTTAGACTCCTAGCATTGAGTAACACTGCCCTCAGTTTTTTGTTTCCTGTAATTCTTAAGGTGGTGGGTTTGTTTTTTGAGCTTTGCCTAAAAAAGGCACTATAGGGGTGGCAAGATCCTTGGCCAGTATTCTGAATCCCAGGGGTGACAGGTGCATGCCATCTCTGGCGAAGCATCATGGCCTGTCGAGCATGTCATCCCAGACAGAGAGATACTGGATACTCTTTGAATGACACCAGAAGCTTAGCCAATTGTTGAAGTTGATCACCTTGTCCATGTACTGTGGTGTCATTTTTGGTGAAGGCAGAATGCTACTCAGGGCTAGGGTCATACCTGCCTGGGCTACAAGATCAGAGAGCTGGCTTTCTGTTTTAGACAGCTTTATGGCCATTTATAAATATGTTGTTACTTCATTCCAGTTAATCAAAGTGGTTTTCCTGAGATTACGCATCCCCTCCCCTACTTTTTACAGTATATTTAGTTTCAGTTAAAATCACTTTTACTGCATTCATTAGTCTCCTGGCCACTTATGCTTTTAATAGATCCCCTGTTTTGTTATACTGAGTGTTTTTCCCTTGAGAATCCTTTAGATTGCACCTCCATATTGCTATAAAACCATCTTACCTGTAACTTTCTACTCTGTTTTAGACTTTTGCATTTACTTTTTACTTTAAAGTACAGCTATAGTTGGTTATCAAGTAAGAGAGTAAACTTGCTGAGAGCAATAGTGATTATTCAGTGGCAGCTAGGGTTGCTGGGTCTATATTATGTTGTTGAAAGACATGTTCAGTGAATACATCTTCATCGAAACATAAACAGTGAAATAAGGAGTCGCCAAATGGCCAATTCAGTGATTTTTTTTCCCAAGGGGAAAAAAAAACCTTGGCTATCATCAGGTATTTGCCATTTTCCCCACTATAGTACGATCTAGGAGTTGGTATATTTAGTTAGGGGTGCTTCATCAGGTGTGGTGGGTGAAGCCCCCTACTTTGTAGGGTTTGTACATTTGTGTTGTGTTTCTTCGGCCTAGCAATTTTTTTCCATGGGGGAAAAAGTCACTGAAGTAGCCGTTCAGTAATTCCTTTCTTCACTGTTTATGTGTCAATGAAGACGTGTTTTGACAACATAATACAGACTCAGGATTGCCACCTTTTACTGTGTCTGAAACCTCGTCATAACCCCACCCATCCCCTCCACAATCTGGAACCTAGACCGAGACCACACTGCTTGTGCCTCCTCATAATCCCATCCATTTCCCCAGTCTGAAACTGGACCAAGGTCACACCCCTTGTACCTCCTTATAACCCCACCCATCTCCTCTCCAATCTGAAACCAGACAAGGCCACACCCCTTGTACCTCCTTATAACCCCACCCATATCCTCTCCAATTTGAAACCAAACTGAGGCCACAGCTCTTGTACCTCTTCATAACCCCACACATCTCCTCCCCAATCTGAAACTGACTGGGACCACACCCCTTGTACATCCTCCTAACCCCACCCATCTCCTCCCCAATTTCTGCTCATTTTGTGACATTTAGCTTGGTTGAAATGGACATTCTGAGACAATGTAGCAATTACCTCATGTTTACTGACAACCAAGTACTACTTAAACAAACTGACACAGTCTGTGAAAGATGTATTTATATAATTTTACTGGAGGCAAAGCTTACACAAACACACACAGCCACTATATACAGCAAACAGGGTGTCAGTAGCACACAACACTATGCCTATCACACACAATAGGGACCAAACACATAGGCTTACATATGCTGAAGATCTTAAAAGTAGTCCACCTAAACTACAAAGGCCTCCTAAATGTAACCTAAGAAACAAGTACCCTCAGCAACCTCAACAAACAGACAACATAGGCAACTCCCACCATGAAACATACATCTAAGAGTCTCCATGTCTCAAGTGAAAAGCCCCAAAGGCAAACCTTTAACAGTCCAATATTCTGCTTATAGGTGACTATATAGTGAGACACACCAACACACCACTCCCCAGGTTGTGCAAGGATATTCTCACTGTCAGTTGTCTAACATATCACATGTGCACTCAGGTTTCTGCACCATAAATACACATATGACACAGGCATAGAGCATGTGGGTATGAATGACTCGAGACATAACTCCATGGACTGTATGAATACAAACTATATGAAGACAGTGTACTTTTTATAGCTGTATATACCTAATTAATATTCCATTACAGTGCCTTTCTGTTTGCCTTGCTACTGATTTTCCTGTGTTCTTTGAATCTGCCCCTCCCCCTCCCACTGAGAAATTAAGCTAAACGTTTCTGAAATTCTAACCACAGGGCTTGAGCTCCAGTTTGAATTTTTTCTTCCAGCCCTCCCACGCTTTCCTTGTTGTGGTTTAGGAAAGGCTGTGTCTCTGGCACCTGCCCCTTATAGTAATCTGACTTTCAAGGCCCCCCCCCCTTCATTGCTATTGTCTGTTGTGTTAACTATTTAAGTACTTTCCCCATATTTTTCTACTTATCCAAAATACTTAACACCTACACTGCAAACTAATATTGCAGTTGAGTAAATCTCTCCTACAACAAGTTGCCTCCTGCTCATTTCCCAGAGCTCCCATCTGCTTGGTACCCTCACCATACTCGGAGGTGGTGCTGAATGAATCTTTTTCCATCCTTGACACATAGGAGATTTTTCACTTCCGTTAACTGTCTAGAGTGCCTACTGCTTATTTTCTGCTTTATGTGTTGATTTTGCCTTTAAATCATTCTAAAGGTCCCTAATACTTGAAATTGCCTTGTCAGAATAGTTTAATTTTTATTGTAGCATTATAGTCACAAACAATCTTTCCTGGTGTTATTAGAATGTACAGACAAAAGCACCAAGAAAGTAAATTTTATCTATAAAAATTCCCTTAAAACTAAAAACTCTTTTTTTAGTGTGGTTAAAACAAAGTTATTGTGTAGAGACAAGTTTAGTGCAGCTAGTTTGCACATTAAAAAGCACACATGTCAAATTTTGGCACAATTTAACCTTATGTAGTGCCAGACCAAGAGATCATCCAAAGAGACCTCATGACCCACAGTAGCCTATCAAACTGGACAACATGGATGTGCAATTTCCAAATGTCTCTGTAGCCAGCTTGATAGATATAGGCATCCTGAGACAATATAGCAATTGCCTCATGTTTACAGACAGCCATTTAACTCTCTCATATCTAGCCTGAGTAGAATTTCACACCTCCTAACACCTGAAGGGTTCCTGATTGGACAGCCCTCACCTGAGCTAAAATTCTGAGGATGCACTTTTCCAGTTAGGCTGTAAACAAATACATAGAGCTTAAAAAAGATAAAAGTTAAATAAAAGTTAAAATATGAAAGTTATTCATCACATACTCCTCTTCCCAATGGTGATATTAATGTCCCAGCCAGACACAATACTAATCATATATTTAACAAGTAATTATATAATATATACATTTATTTATTGTAATTGTGCAAACAACTGCTAATGTCTCTATAACCATAGTGGGCAGACCCCAACTGTCACTGTGACTTTTGTTTGGCAAATGTGAACTTCATTTGGCTACAAACTAGATTTACAGATGGCATTCCATTTCTGAGATATTTGCATAATTATGTACAGTATGCATATCTGGATATTTACTGGACAAATAAATCTTAATATCTGCCATGCAGTGCTGGTTAGTCACCAACTATCAGTGCAAAGTTCTTAGGCATTTTGCATACTTTCAGTTGATACCATGGGGTCCCATATAAATACCATCTGGTTGACGTTATTAATGCAGTTATGAACATATGTCATACATTTATAATACTTCTAGTAAAAAACTCATAATCTTTGTATTACCAAATATCCCACTCATCTGAGGAGCCATTCATGACCTCTCCAGTAACGGGGCATCCAAAATACTGAATCATAATCTGTTTTAAGTGCAAAATGCCAGATATATGTACAGAAATTATAATTATGTTAATGTACATATTTTATTATTGAAAAGGTCTGAATATTTGCCAGATGATAGTACACAGAGTTGGTATCACTGACAACTTTTGCAGCATTATGTAAGCTTGCATTTGATACCATGAGGTACCACATAATCACTTTATGTTTCAAGTTATTAATATAATTATTGGCATATGTAATTCTTTCATAATATTTCTGAGAAAAAGCTTATAATGCTTGTGTTACCAAGCATCCCATTCATCTGAGGAGCAACTCATCACCTCTCTGGTGACTGGCTATATGAAATATTAAATCATAATCCATCTGAGTGCACAATGTCAGAGAGATGTACAGAAATTATAATTATGGTAATATGCATATTTTGTTACCGAACCAGTCTGAATATCTGCCAAATGGTAGTAAGTAGACAGCTGGTACCACTGTCAACTTTTGCAGCATTATGTAAACTTTCATTTGAGATCATGAAGCACCATGTAATCACCTTATGGGTCAAGTTGTTAATATAATTATTGGCATATGCCATACATTCATAATATTACCAGGAAAGATATAATGTTTGTGTTACCAAGTGTCCCACTCATCTGACGAGCCATATCTGGGTCAAGTTATTAAGAGAAATATTAACACATCAAATACATTATTGAGAGAAATATTAATATGGTACATATGTTTTTAAGATAAATATTAATATGGCACATGCATTATTAAGAGAAATATTATTAATATAGCACATATGTTATTAAGAGAAATATTAATATGGCACATGCATTATTAAGAGATATATTAATATGGCACATATGTTATTAAGAGATATATTAATATGGCATACATGTTTTTAAGAGAAATATTAATATGGCAAATAATTTATTAACAGAAATATTAATATGGCACATACATTGAGAAATATTAATATGGTACATACGTTATTAATAGAAATATTAATAGGCACATAATTAAGAGAAATATTAATATGGCACATACGTTATTAAGAGAAATATTAATATAGTACATAATTTATTAAGAGAAATACTCTCACAGCAAGAGGTTCTCCAATTCGATTCTCGGCTGGAGCACCTTCTGTGTGGAGTCAGCATGTCCTCTCTATGGTTGAGTGACGTTTAAAGACATGTAGGTAGGTGCGTGAATGGGTGTGCCTTCCTTGAAGGTTGGGCATCGGGCTGGCAACTTGGCACCATAAAAAAACTCACTGCCAATCATTAGCGGACCGGAGTTCCACTGTGGCGACCCCTAACCGGGAAAAGCTGAAAGACACAACATTAATATGGCATATACATTATTAAGGGAAAAATTAATGCGGCACATGATGTATTAACAGAAATCTTATTATGGCACATATGTTATTAAGAGAAATATTAATATGGAACATACATCATTAAGAGAAATATTACTATGGCGCATAATTTATTAAGATAAATATTAATATGGCACGTAAGTTATTGAGAGACATATTAATATGGCATATAGGTTCATAGGTTCATAGGTTCATACTATGCTATCTGCCCTAGGGCATTTATAAGCCTAGCCAGAGTGTGTTTGGCTTTCGCCACCCATTTGAAATTAATTTTGCTATGCCCTTTTTCGAGGTTAGTATACTGTGCCTCTGTCTAACAGTGACACAGAAGTGATACCCTGGGTAAACCTACGATCTCCCATCCACTCATCAAGATTCCTCTTGAAGAGAGTCAATGAGGGACTCTGCCTAACCTGGACTGGGATTTTATTCCAGAGTGAAGGCAGCCTCTGGGTTATGAATCTGTCCCTCCAGCATGTCCTATTTATTTCAGTGCTGAGGTTCAAGTCTCTCGATCGCGTAGCTCGATGGGATTTGGATTTTCTGAGGTGCAGCATGTCCATTAATTCCGGGTTGGACATGGCTTTATACGTCAGGCACAGATTGCCTCTGAGCAGGTGGTATGCCACTGAGTAGAGCTGGAGTTTCTTTAACCAGGCAACATATGGCATCTGTTTGAGCCCTTTGATCCTCTTGGTGAGGTACTTTTGGGGTCTTTCCAGTTGCTGCAGGTGTCTGGTAAGGTACATCCCAAAAGGGGCATTGTACTCAATCATGGGCCTGATGAGGGATGAGTAGAGAGGCACGATGACCTCCCCTGATAGAAAATGTCAGGTATAATTATTTAACAAATTATCACATATTTACTTAAAATAAGGAAAGCATAATTCTCACATCTATTGTTAAACAAGAATAAATATCTGCACAATATTATTTATTTTAGCTGTTATTCTTTTTTGACTAGATTAGTTCCACTATACCGGTGGTCTGTTTTTAGGAGACCCCAAAGTGATATTCATACTATTAGGGGAAATTTGGCCAGGGCAACAGAGAACTTGCTCTACTCTTATCAATAAGTGCTTTATATTCACCCAAGCTACCACCATCTGAAGCAGATGGGACCTTGGTTTAACACACACACACACACACACACACACACACACACACACACACACACACACACACACACACACACACACACACACACGCACACACACACACACACACACACAGACACACACACACACGCACGCACGCACACACACACACACACACACACACACACACACACACACACACACACACACAAATATATACAGAAAGCCAAACATTTATGGGCAACAAAAGACCAGCAATCAAATACTAATTTTAAATATTGCTGTTATATATTCAGAAGCTTACCAGAAAAATAAGGTTTTGCAAAGCATGGATTTTGTAAGGCACACACCAATCTGTACATTACTTTTGTAATGATTACACAGACATGCTTTAACACCACTGTGGCCAATGCCTTTTTATCAGGATTCACAGAACATTTTTGGAAGGGCTATATGAACGCAGCTGATAATGACCTAATAGAAAGGTCTTTGGAAGCTGTTTCATAATGACAGCCCACATGCAGCAAAGCATCTGTTTATGCAGCCCCCAAATGACTGGTTTCAATAACACATACCATAATACATGTGATCATTTGTTAAATAGTTATACAATGAGCTGCCTTATTTTTAAATTTGTTAAATTTATTAAATTCTATATTGTACCTGCATTGTGCATTGTGTTATGAAATTTGTGTTCTCGGAGCTTATCTCCCCGGGCCTCTACTGAAAATGGACATATATCCAGTTAGACTAGCCCGGTCAACAAATGTAAAATAAATAAAATAAATAAACAAACACTGCAGCACCGGACAGAGCATATTATTACTATTATAATTATTATTAATTTGTGTATACATGTCTGTGTCTGTGTGACATTCTTGGCACTCAGGGATGCACAAATTATATAAAATGTGTGTGTGTGTGTGTGTGTGTGTGTGTGTGTGTGTGTGTGTGTGCGTGTGTGTGTGTGTGTGTGTGTGTTTGTGTGTGTGTGTGTGTGTGTGTGTGTGTGTGTGTGTGTGTTTTACGTTTTGCTCTGTATTCTTGACTAAAGAATGAATAGAAGTGTTTGATATGTTGCTGTTTAATGAAGGAGTTGTACATTTTCTGTACCTTTCTGACTAAAATTAGTTTGTCTGCAGCAATTACAAACTGAAAGATGGATTTTTCCAGTCAATGCCTACAGCACACTGGCAGTAAGCTGAATAGATCTATTTCTGTAATGAGTGTTTATATATTCTGCACCTTCTTTTACCTGAATACCCAGTACTTTTTCCAGTCATATCAGTAGCATGCAGCACCAATTTAATGTGGTACACAAAATATTGTATATTGTCGCGTTCAGTCCATATGTCTTCAGCCCCACCTAAGTTGGCCCACGCCTTAGCACTCTTCTATACTCAACTTTAACTTTGATTAGGACTATCTTTTCAAAGCACTAATCTTAACTTCTCATAAAATATATTCTTTTTTTCTATTTATAAACAGAATGATGTGCAATAATATAGCCAACCTAATCAGTGCCGGCACAGTGATATAATAAATTAAGGAAAATTGCAGGAAAAGAAAACTTGTCTAGACAAATTAGCCATGTGTATGACATTTACTTGGGTCTATATTACATCATTGCATGATGAAAAGAGCGAAAGGTCTTTATTCGATCTGATATTGTCGAAATAACAAAAAAGCAAAGTCACAGAACATCGATTTTTTTTCACAGGGAAAAAAATCAGTAGGCTCTCTTTGGGACTTTGCCATTTCCTACACTATGGTGCGATCTTGGAGTTGATATATTTAAGTAGGGGGGTGTGGGGTGTGGGGGGCAAAGCCCTCCACTACATTTTTTTTTGCAGAGGAGCAAATTTTTTTCCTGGGAAAAAATTCACTGTTCCGTTTGTTTGATTTTTTGTTGTTTCCATATTATCGGTTCGATGAAAGCGTTGTCTTCATCTTTCGATAATATAATATAGACACATATACTTTATACTTCATTATTACTTCTATTTATATGCTACATAAAAAAAAATCTAAAAACTTGTTTTTTTACTCAAATATTTTAAGTTCATTAAATATTATAACAATAAAATTATTTTTTATAACAGAAATTTTGAATGTGAAACACAATGGGCCAGATTCAGGAAGGCTTACACGGAGTTCAAGAGTAGTGTAAGCCTCCGTGTAAGCCTCCTGATTCAGCAACAGCCCAAATCTCCGTGTAAGAGACAGCTAACACGTCTCTTACACTGAGTGGGCGTGGAAATGCTCAATACCTCATTTGCAGCTCCAAGATATGCAAATGAGGTATGTGAGCGATCCACGAAGCCCAAACCAGTCCGTGTAATGGACGTGTTAGCTGCAGAAATGTACTCAGCTGACAACTGAGTACATTTCTGCAAAATTAAAAACGGAGCTATGTCAGCTCCAAATAAAGGGTGCATTTGTTATATTAAGCATGCCAATGGCCAAATATGTGGCCATTGGCATGAAAAAGTGTTGCAAAAAAAAGTTATATAACTTTTTTTTTTTCACGGATTTATGTGTTTAACTGTAGCGCACACCAGCAAACGGGTGCGCTACCTAAAACTGAAAACCGAAGCTTATAAGCCCACAATTGTGGGATTTATGTATTACATGAAATGTCAATGGAGGACTTGCAGAGCAAAACAATATGGCCTCCGTTTAGTGGTTGTCAAGGGGGGGAAGCTCCGTGTAAGATATGTAACTAAGCATTACTAGGCAATCCTATGTAAATGAGGCTTACAATACTGAATCACACTGCCACATAAGTAATGAGCACTTTCTGAGTCGTGTAAGAGTTAGAGAAGGGGAGGAACAGAGTAAGAGGTAGGTGACATCATGGGGAAGGATAGAAAGAAATGTACCAGATTGGAGGGCAATGTAAGGTAAGAGATGACAGACAGACATCAGGGAGGGAGGTGTGTCCCAACAGAACACTGGGAATGTCAAGAAATTGAGGGCATACGCTATCCCTACACTCTAAGTTTCTTGATATACGTGCATCGTGGCGCGCTGCGTGTGAGGCAGGTTCTACCTGTGGGAGCGTGTTGCAAACTGTTTACAACGGTTTGCGCGGGCGTGCACATGTGTAAGGCAGTGTGCGCGCGTTTTAGCATGAATCAGCCTAGCTAACACCGTGTAAGGATGTGTGCGTGTAACACCGTGTAGGGATGTGTACAGCGTTTAAGTTACTGTGAGCGTGTTTAAGCCGGTGTGCACATTGCTCCCCTCAGGAAACAGAGAGGAAATAGGAAACAACCAAAATACAGGGAAACTGCCAGAAGATACTACTACAGTTAATTGGTGGAAACAATTAGAAGCAGGCAATTACACAGGCAGACTAGAAGCCCAACCCAGCACTTAAAACACAACAAAGAGCAGTGCAGGCTGTTTCTCACAAGAGATACTGCCAGAAACTAAGCTATCAGAGTTGAAACCTGAAAGAAGCTGAACTCAGAGCAGAAATGCTAGGGGCTGCCATAGCTGTTATAATCAGACATAGGCGAATTGCCGAGGGTGGTGATAATGCAGATGCTGACAGACAACCCAGAGTGAGGAGAAGGAGAAGAGTATACAGGCCTAGGGTCACCTACCATGGGTTACATGAGCTGGAGATAGTAGAGCGCTATAGAGTGGACAGAGAGCTCCTGCAGCAGATTGTTGAGCTGTGCAGGCCACGCCTCACACACAGAACCAACAGAGGGGAACCCATCCCAGTGGAAACCAAGGTATGTGTTGGCCTAAGAATACTAGCAACAGGTACCTTTCAGAGACCAACTGGCGATATGATGGGGATATCACAGGCATCAGCCTCCAGGGTACTGCACCAGTTCCTGGATGCCATGTCACCACATGTCAGTGATCATATATATGTCCCTAGTGACCGTGAGGTTGTGTCCAGCAATATCGTCTCTTCCAGCAAATAGCGGGATACCCTGAGGTACTGGGTGCAATAGACTGCACACATACGCATCAAGGCACCAGCCGGTGAGCGGGTAGAGTCTACATTAACCGCAAGGGATACCCCTCCATCAACTGCCAGGTCGTGTGTGATGCCCAGGGCATAATAATGAATGTGTGTGCTGGCTGCCCTGGTAGCTACCACGATTCCCACATCTGGCATCTGACGCAGCTGTACCAATCATTTGCCAATGGGGACTTCCCACACGGACACCTAGTGGGGGATGCTGGTTATGCACTTGAGCTGTGGCTGATGACACCCATCAGAAATGCACACACCCGAACAGGAACGCCATAATGAGGCACACGCACAAACACGTAATATCATAGAGCGTGTGTTTGGGCTGCTCAAGTCACGGTTCTGGTGTCTGGACACGTCTGGTGGAGCTTTGCAGTACACACCAACTACATGTACCCAAATGATCATGATATGTGCTATGCTACATAATATGATCCTGCGGAAACAGCTGCAGCAGGACCAGCACAGGGCTGGGCCAAACATCCCCCCACCATTGCCAAGGCCACCACAGGCAGGGGTGACTTGGAGGAGGAACAACCTGACCTTGTCCCAGTAGGCAGAAGGAGGCATGCCCAGTATGCCCTGGCCTTGGCAAAGAGGCAACGATAGCACATATGCTTGGTCAGTAGGAACACTGGGACCGATACCCACTCTGACTCACTCATACAGTAACAGGGATGCCTAACATGACACAACCTGCTTCCAAATGTACAGGGAGTGTAGTATGTGCATCCAACAGAGGCAGCCCTGCAGCACCACCCGAGGCATGAATGCCATGTGTTAAGTAATGTAATACCATGTATCATATGCACACCTGAGGACCATGACTAACATCCACCCTCACCAATCATAAACCACAAAACACAAACCCACCTCATAGCTATCACAAGGGATAGGAACCTAGATGTAATGCTACCCAATGGCAAAGGTATAAACAGCAAGATGTGTGCAGTGTAAATGCACACAGTATAGGTAATGCACATATCAGTGCTGTAATAGAAAACAGGGTCAAAGCGCACATCAGCACCCTGACACTACCAGGGTCACACCTCATACAGTGATGTACATGTGCAAAAACATGGAAAAAGATACAAAATGAGGGTGACTACCAATAAATGGCATGGATAACCACACACCCCTGTTGTTACCACAACAAGAAGCAACATGCATTAGCCATGGTCAAACACCAATGGCTAAAACTGACTACTACTATATAGCTTGCTGCAGACCACTGTCCTAATAGCAGCAACTGCCCCAGGCCTATGTTCACAGGTTCACAGGTTCATACTAGGCTATCTGCCCTAGGGCATTTATAAGCCTAGACCAGAGTTCCGTGGAGTCTGCCGCACCTTCACTCTGACGGATAATTTGCCCATTATATTGCTGTGCCTCTGACAAGCAGTGATACTGAGGTTATCCCTGGGGCATACCTGCAATCTCCCATCCATTGATTAAGATCTCACTTGAACAAAGCCAGTGAGGTACTCAGCCTCACATGTACCAGGATGTTGTTCCACAGCATAGGGACTCTCTGGTTGAAGAATCTGTCCCTCCAGCACATCCTATTAATATCTGTGTTGAGGTTTAAATCTCCTGCCACTGTAGTTCTGATGGATGTAGAGGTCTTGAGGTGAAGCGTGTACATTAACTCAGGTTTGGACATGGCCTTGGATGTCAGGCACAGGTCACCTCTGAGCAGACGGTAAGTCACGGAATCAAGCTGGAATTCCTCCAGTCGGGCAGCATAAGAAATATGTTTGAGACCCTTTCTCCTCCTGTCGAGGAATTTGTGGGCCCATCGGGTCATATACATGCTGAATGGGGCATTGCACTCAATCAATGGTCCGATGAGTGAAGAGTACAGCGGAACAATGACCTCCCTGGATCTAGATGTGAATCCCTGCATGATGAGGTGGGCAATGTAGAAGTTCTACCTAACTACCCTGGCAACGTGAGTGTCAAACAAAAGGTTACTCTCAACCTGGGTGCCCAGGTCCCTGATAACCTCCTGTGTGCTTAGAGGATTGCCACCTACATGGGAACTAGTGGTAACCTTGTTCTTCCCAAAGGGTATGGCTATGCATTGTTTAGTGTGTAATGTAAGGCCATGGCTCTGGCACCAGTTATCCGTGACTATGACACCCTTCTGAAGGATGTCTGTGTCAGATGGGTGTCCAACTATGGTTCCCAGTATGCAGTCATCTTCAAACTTTGTCAGCCATAATCCTGCTGTGTTTGCTTGTACTTCTGAAAAGTAGATGCTGAGCAATAGTGGGCCCAGGACTGAGCCCTGTGGGACACCACTTGTGACAGTTGTGGAGTGTGACATGGCACCAGCAAGTCTGAACCTGTCTGTTCTGTCACGTAGCCGGTTTGCAACCCATCCTGTGATGTATGGGTTCACATTTAAGCTGGTGATGTTTTCAATGATACCCAAGTGGGTATTGTGTTGAAAGCCTTTGCCAGGTCAAGATAGGCTGTGTGGAGTGCCTTGCCCTTGTCAATGGCCTTGGTGTCTGTTATGAAACAGTCAACCAAGTTTAAAAGGCATGATCTGCCCTCAACAAAGCCTAACTGGGTCGGATCTAATGTCTGCAAGTCCCCTATGTCCTCATCTATGACTTCCATTATGATCTTCTCCATAGCTTAGCAGACCCTGCTTGTCAAGCTGATGGGATGGTAGTTTCCGTGGTCGGTGGAGGCACCCCCATGTGAAGTGGGTCCACCATTGACATATGCCACTCCTTGGGAACATATCCTGAGTTGAGGCCAAGATCATACAGCTGCCCTGACTGCGGGTTTAATTCTTGAGTGAGTTCATGGAGCACAAAACCAGGGACACCATCTGGTCCCATGGATGCTGCGTCCTTTCCCTTGGATAGAGCAGTTCCCACCTGAGCATTTGAGATGTTTGTTGGCTACAATCCTCTTTCATACATATCTCTCCAGTTGTGGTGGATGGGTGGGTGGAGAAATCTGCACTGAACCTGTCAGCCAGTATGTTGGCAATGTCTGTAGGTTCAGTGATATTTACAGCATTCTGAGCCTATTCTGAGCATATCTGGGAGTTTCCTCCCAGGTGTGTAACGTATCTATAAAAGGCCTCATTGTTGTCCCGTGAGCCCTTAGTGGGTTTACTCCCAATATTCGCCTTGGATGATTTCATGGGGGAACTCAGTGTTTCACCTATATTGAGCAGGGGTGTCCACCCTTCCACGGATATCGCTCTATCTTGTAGTACCTCCTTCCTTGTGTTGTAGTGCTTGTTTATGGCTGAGGTCCACCACACTGGACGCTTGCCTCTGGTACAACGGGTCTGTGTTTTGTTTGGGATTGCCTCATCCATGCAGTCTTGAAGGTGCTGGTAGAAGGCAGTTGTAAGTGATACAGTGGCTTGGGTAATGGTGTCTGCTGGCTTGGGGGCTTTGAAAGAGACCACAACAGTCATTAGAAGTGTGTAGTTGGCTTCTGAGAGGTTCTGCACTGTGGTCTTTTCTATCTGGGGTGGAGGTGGGATGTGGACTTCCACTGAGAGTAGGTCATGATCTGATCTCACCAATGATGGGTATACCTCTGGTGTTGAACATTGTGAGCCCATGTTTGTGATGATGAGATCTACTATGTTGTCTCCTCTTGTGGGGATGGTGACTAGTTCTTCCATGGCATGTGAATGTATGAACTCTAGGAACCTGTGGGCTAGAGTGTTGTGGCTGTAGTACTGATCCCAGTCTATATTTGGATAGTTGGGATCACCCAGTGTGATGGTGTTTGCAGGTACATGTATCCCAGGCACTGTTTTCATGAAAGCTCTGTGAGGTACCTGAGTTTCCGAGGATGGCCTGTAACATGCTACAAACTTCTGAGCAGTCTTGCCTATGGTTAATTGCACCCGGATGGTGTACAATGCATCGTGTGTTGCCACCAACCATGAGGTGAGGGTGTCCTTGATGAATATTGCTATTGCCACCCCTCATAGTGGTAATATGTGTACTGCATAGATACGAAATATTGTGCCTCTGACTTAGTAGTGACACATTATGACCACCTTACATAATTGAATAATGTGACTATGCCTCTGTCCAGTCTGTGCCCCTGTCCACATGCAGCTGTCCAGATGTCTCTTGAAGAGAGTCAGTGAGGTACTCTGTCTAACATGAACTGGGATACTCTGCTAGAGTTTGAGATGCCTCTGAGTTATGACTCTGTCCCTTCAGCATGCCCTATACATGTATATGCTGAGGTTCAAATCTTTAGCTCCCATGTTTCTGGTGGATGTGGATTGCTTGCAGTGGAGCATGTCTACCAAATCCTGATCGGACATGGTCTTGTATGTCAGGCATAGGTCACCTGTACGTATGTGGTATGACACTGCAAAAAGCTTGTTTTTAGTTATTCTGGAAGTATATGACATGTGTTGTAGATCCCTGATCGTCATGGTAAGGTACTTGTGGGGTCTCTGCAGCTGCTGCAAGTGCTGGTTGAGGTACATACCAAATGGGGCGTTGTATTCAAGCATGGGCCTGATAAGGGAGAAGTATAGTGGTACAATGACCTCCTATGGTCTGGATGGAATACCCTCCATGATAAGGTGGCCAAGATAGAAAGTCTGTCAAACAACTTTGGCAACATGGGTGTCAAATGAGATGTCACTATCTACATGTGTCCCCAGCTGTCTGATTTGTTTCCTGTACTCATTGGGTTGCTGTCTATGTACAGATCTGTGGGTACTGTGTTCCTCCCAAAGGGGATGGCTACACATCAGTCGCAGTCAGTTTTAGGCCATGAGTCCAGCACCAGCTATCTGTCAGTGTGACGGCAGTCTGTAGGATGTGTGTGCTGGCTGATGTATTCACTATGGTGCCCAGGTTGCAGTCATCTGTAAACTTTGTCGGCCACAACCCTCCTATGTTTGCTTTCACATCTGAAAAGTGAATACCAAATAAGAGAGGTCCCAGGACACAACCTTGTGGGACACCACTTGTGACTGGCTTCGAACCTGACAAGGCACCTGCAATGTTGACATTATGGGTTCTGTTTCTGAGCCATTTTGCAACCTATGCTGTGACATATGGTGTTATATTTCAGCTGTTGAGCTTGTCTATGATGCCTGAGTGGGGTATTGTGTCAAAGGCCTTAGCCAAGCGCAGGTAGGTTGTGTGGACTGTGTAGCCCTCATCAACGGCTCTACTGACAGTTTCAAAGTAGTCAACTTGGTGCAAAACGCAGGATCTGCACTGTACAAAGCTGAATTGGGTGTGATCAAGGGTCTGTAGGACACCAATGTCTCTGTGTGGAAGCTCCATAATGACCCTTCACAAAGCTTTGCAGACAAGGCTGTTTAAGCTTGTGTGGTGGTAGCTGCCAGGGTCTGTGGAGGCATCTCCTTTGTGGAGTGGGACCACTGTTGCCGTCGCCAGTGTTCAGGTACAGATCCTGTAGCAAGGCTAAGGTTAAATAGGATCTGCATATACAGGTTTATCTCCATCTGTAGTTCACATAGCATGCAACTGGGGATACCATCAGGTCCCATTGATGCTGTGTACTCGTCTTTGCTGACTGCGGCTCTCACATGGACATCCAGGATGACAGTGAGGTTACATAAAGCTGTGATAACTATCATGTCTTGGGGGTGAGGGAGGGGGTACATTGCACTGAACTGGTCTGCCAGGGTGTCAGTAATATCTGTCAGGTCCCTGGGATATAAGTTGTTGTGTACCAAATCTGAGCATATATGAGGGTTCCCACCCAGGCGTCAGACATAACTGAAGAAAGCAGTGTGGTTACCTTCATCGTCTGTGGTGATTTATGTCCCCAAGTTGAACTTGGGTGTCTTTATGTGAGAATGTAGCTTTCTACTACTGCTCATCACAGCTGCCTTACATTCTGGAGATGTAGCTCTGTCTTGCATTAGTATCCTTCATCTGTTATACAGTTTGTTTATGGCTGGGGTCCACCAGACAGGCCACTTTCCCTTGGTGGTGAAGGTGTCATTCTCATTTGTGATTGCATGGTCCATGCTTACTCGGAGATGTCCGTAGAAAGTGTCTGTGCAGGAGTCACCATTGTGTGTTGTGGTTTCCACTGGCCCAGTGGGCTTAATGGATACCATCTCAGTCGAAGAAGTGTGAAGTCAGCTTCTGAGCTGTTTGTCACTATACCCTGGTATCATACTAGCACTGACACAGGTGTAAACAATTCCCCAGAATCCATCAAACAAAATGGACATGCAGGCTTACAGATGCCCTAGGGGGGTAGCCTAGTATGAACCCATTATGATACAGATTGTACAGGACACTACAGATAACCCCAAGGCTGTTGCAAATGATGGTAGTAAGCATGTTGTTGATTCCTGGATATGCTCCGGATCACACCGATATTACAAACAACATACCAGACACACACAGGTATGGCCAACATACATCCTGACATGTGCAGTGCAACCCCCCCCCCATAATGCCAAATACCTTCCCCAGCAGACTGCCGCCTCCCTGACATTATGTCACCCTTACCACAGGGTACGTACCCAAAGAGCAGTGTACAACAACAGTGGGTGTTCTCAACAAAGGTGTCTCCTGAATGGATAGGAAAAACAACCACCACAGAATCATGAGAGGTTTGGTCTGCACAGCTATGGAAAGGACCAGCATGTACCACAGACATAATGATATTGTGGATCTATTGACACCCAACCCTACCCAGTGTGGGTTTACAAAGTGCAGACCCCACCCCTAAACATGTGTGACTCAGTTGAAACAGTACTTGAAGTCAGTGATGAGGGCAATGTGGTCCACACAGTGTAGCCGGACCTTGCAAAGCCTTCTGTACAATACCCTATGTGTTCCGTATAGATTTGCTCACCAGCTGATATATACACCCCAATGTCATGGGAGGGTTGCAAACCAGACCAACGACAGAACTGACATGGTCAGACATGCAGCAGCCATGTCAGACTACAAACCACATATAACAGGCATCCCACAAAGCTTGGTCCTGGGACCTTCACCATCTGGTATATATGCCCCATAGGTACAGGCCAACAAGTAAGGACTGTGCTGGAACATGTTTGTAGAGGACAACAAGCCGCCTGACATATCTGATACACCAGCTGACACAAGCATCCCATAAAAGGGCCACATAGAAACAGACAGCTGGTGCCATAGCCATGTCAGCATGTTAAATGGTGAAAACAGTATAGTCAGCCTCTGTGGATAATCCAGTAAGTGACCACCAATTCCCACATAGGTGTCGACCCATGACATTCCTAACATGTAATGCCAGAATGGCGGACACAAGGTGATAGATATCCTGCATTGGACAAAAATGTGGCTGTAGGGTTAACAGCAACAATCCATATACCAACCTAATCATGAGGGTTATGACATCTAGCTAAGGGGAGGTCATTGTGGTTTTGCAGTTATCTTTCAGCAGCATTACAAATGACCACAACAGCGCCTGTGTGGTGTACCTCAGCAGATAGATTCAGCAACTGTAAAGTCCACAACAGTACCTCACCAGGAGTATCAAAGAGCTGGAACACATGTAATGTGTCGCCTGATTAAACAGAATGCAGTTACAAACACTGCTATGCTGGCCACCCAGACACAAGCTGTGCCTGATGTAGAAAGCCATGTCCAAGCTGTCAGCAATGCACATGCCGTACCTTGTACAATGTGAATGGCAGGGAGATATGCACATGAGGGACCTGAACCCCAGCACTGACATATATAGGACAGGCTGTACTGCATTATCCAAAACACAGAGGCCACCCCCACACATGAGTAAACTAACACTACAGGTTGTCCATAAAGACACTGGTTGAGTCCCCTCAACAGGAATCCTAATGAGTGGATGGGAGATGGGAGGTTTACCCTGGGTATCAATGTTATGTCACAGGTAGACAGAGGCACAGTATACTAAACAAGACATATGACATGTCAAACAACGCTTACAATGTGTTGATGGACAAACACATTCTCCGACTAGCATTAGGTCAAGATACCTCTTGAACACAGCCAGCAAGGTGCTCTGCCTCAAATGGACCAGGATTGTATTCCACAGCATAGGGAGTCTCGGTGATAACTCCATCCCTACAACATGTCCAACATACATCCCTGCTAAGGTGTCAGTCACCTGCACTAGTGGTTCAGGTGGATCTTCTGAGTCTGAGGTGGAGCATGTCCATTAATCTCTGTTTGGACATGGCCTCGCATGTCAGGCACATGTCACCTCTAAGCAGGCGGTATGTGAGTGAATAGAGTGTGAGTGTCTTCAATCTGGCAGCATGTGACAGCTGTTGTGGTTCCTTGATCCTTTAGGTGGGGACAGTCAGGGTGTCTCCAATTGCTGCAGATGTTGGGTGAGATACAGCCAGAATAGGGCATTTGACTTGATCACCGGTCTGATAACTGAAGAGTACAATGGAACAATGACCCACTAGATCTGGATGTGAATCCCATCCTTATCAGGTGGGCAATGTAGAAGGTCTTCCTAGCCACTTTAGCAATGTGAGTCTGAGAAGAATGGCGACTGTCAACCTGGGTCCCCAGGTCCGTGATAACCTCCTCTGTGCTTAGAGGATTGCCACCAATATGGTAGCTTGGGGTCACCTTGCTTTTCCTGAAGGGTATGTCTACACATGTTGTGCACTCTGACTTCAGGCCATGGCCCTGGCACCAGCTATCAGTTACTGTGAGTCCCTTCTGAAGGATATCTGTGTGTGATGCACTGTCCACTATGGTGCCCAGTGTGCACTCATCTGCTAACATTGTCATCCAAAGTCCTCCCATGTTGGCCTGTTCTCATGGGAAGTACATGACAAACAATGGTGGCCAAGGACTGAGCCCTGTGTGACACCACCTGTGACCAGCCTGGAGTCTAACATAGTACCAGCAACTCTAACCCTGTGGGTCCCGTCCTTAAGCCAGTTTGCAACCCATCTTGTGACATATGGGTTTACATTTCAGTTGTGAGGTCTTTCCACAATACCTGAGTGGGGTATTGTGTTGAAAGTGTTAGCAAGGCCAAGGTAGGTTGTATGGACTGCCTTTCCCCAACAATGGCCTAAGTGACCAATTTGAAGATGTCAACCCAGTACAAAAGGCATGATCTGCCCCTGACCAAGCCAAAATGGGATGGGTACAATGTCTGCATGTCCCCTATATATTTGTTTATGAGCTCAATTATGATCCTCTCCATAGATTTGCAGACTACACTTGTTAAGCTTATGGGGCAGCAATTAACAGGGTCTGTAGAGGCACTGCCTTTGTGCAGATGTGCACAACTGGACCTTAACCAGCCTGTTGTGCACACTATGGAAATGTAAATCAGTGATAGGACTGAAGCCCAGGATACTGACCACCACAGTGAAAGTACTGAAACACTACACTAGACAGTGCTACAGTGTTAGGTCAGTATGAGCGGATGTTGACAATTGTGTGCAAAGTATCCCATGCAAAACCTGCAGGCACAGTATACTCCCAGTTTTGTTCACACAAAAAGCATTAACTACACAACATGGCACAGAACACACAACCATAAACTGGAGGTATTTGTTGAAGGTCACACTCATCCACAAATGTGATGGGCTGCAGAGTTCAACATATGTAAAGCCCACACTGGGCATGCTCACACACTTAGATAAATGAGACATCTTTCACACAACATGCCACAGGAAGGCTGAACTGGGCATGCTCACACACTTGGTCCAAATGTTACCCCTAGCAAATGTGAAAACACACCAGAGGATGGTCGTCCCCCTTTCTAGACACTGATCATGTAAGCACCCTATAAGTATATTGGAGAAAAGGATTCTCTCAGTAATCCGAATAGCCCGTGCTAATCGTCCATTTCTAGTGTCATAACATGGTGAGGTAGGGGTTTGAATCCAGCAGATGGCAAGTGTGTGTGAAGGGGGTAAGTGTGTGTGTATGAAAGAAACATCCCTTTTGGCAACTGGGAAAACACACCACAGGATGATCATTCCACTTTCTAGACTCTGATGATGTCAGCACCCTATAAGTATATTGGAGCAAAGGATTCTCCCAGTAATCCGAATAGCGCCCGTGCTAATCGTCCATCTCTAGTGTCATAACATAGTTAGGTAGGGGTTTGAATCCAGCAGGTGGCAAGTGTGTGTGAAGGGGGTAAGTGTGTGGGTATGAAAGAAACATCCCTTTTGGCAACTGGGAAAACACACCACAGGATGATCATTCCACTTTCTAGACTCTGATGATGTCAGCACCCTATAAGTATATTGGAGCAAAGGATTCTCCCAGTAATCCGAATAGCGCGCCGTGCTAATGCGTCCATTTCTAGTGTCATAACATAGTTAGGTAGGGGTTTGAATCCAGCAGGTGGCAAGTGTGTGTGAAGGGGGGTAAGTGTGTGTGTATGAAAGAAACATCCCTTTTGGCAACTGGGAAAACACACCACAGGATGATCATTCCACTTTCTAGACTCTGATGATGTCAGCACCCTATAAGTATATTGGAGCAAAGGATTCTCCCAGTAATCCAAATAACGCGCCGTGCTAATGTGTCCATCTCTAGTGTCATAACATAGTTAGGTAGGGGTTTGAATCCAGCAGGTGGCAAGTGTGTGTGAAGGGGGGTAAGTGTGTGGGTATGAAATAAACATCCCTTTTGGCAACTGGGAAAACACACCACAGGATGATCATTCCACTTTCTAGACTCTGATGATGTCAGCACCCTATAAGTATATTGGAGCAAAGGATTCTCCCAGTAATCCGAATAGTGCGCCGTGCTAATGCGTCCATCTCTAGTGTCATAACATACTTAGGTAGGGGTTTGAATCCAGCAGGTGGCAAGTGTGTGTGAAAGGGGGTAAGTGTGTGTGTAAGTGTGTATGAAAGAAACATCCCTTTTGGCAACTGGGAAAACACACCACAGGATGATCATTCCACTTTCTAGACTCTGATGATGTCAGCACCCTATAAGTATATTGGAGCAAAGGATTCTCCCAGTAATCCGAATAGCGCCGTGCTAATGCGTCCATCTCTAGTGTCATAACATAGTTAGGTAGGGATTTGAATCCAGCAGGTGGCAAGTGTGTGTGAAGGGGGGTAAGTGTGTGGGTATGAAAGAAACATCCCTTTTGGCAACTGGGAAAACACACCACAGGATGATCATTCCACTTTCTAAACTCCGATGATGTCAGCACCCTATAAGTATATCAGGGGAAAAGACTTTCCCCAGTAATGCGAATAGCTGTGCTAATCGTCCGTCTCTAGTGTCTTAACATAGTTAGGTAGGGGTTTGAATTCGCAGATGACAAGTGTGTGTGAAGGGGTAAGTGTGTGGGTATGAAAGAAACATCCCTTTTGGCAACTGGGAAAACACACCACAGGATGATCATTCCACTTTCTAAACTCCGATGATGTCAGCACCCTATAAGTATATCAGGGAAAGGACTTTCCCCAGTAATGCGAATAGCGGCTGCGCTAATCGTCCGTCTCTAGTGTCTTAACATAGTTAGGTAGGGGTTTGAATCCGGCAGATGACAAGTGTGTGTGTAGGGGGTAAGTGTGTATGATTGATATATCCCTTTTGGCAACTGGGAAAACACACTACAGGATGCACATACCCATTTCTAAACGATATCACAATTATGTATGGCTTTTGATTACAGACATGCCATGTGTGTTGTGCACACACAGAATGCCCATGTGTGGGTTGTCCCTCACAATAATGCATGACATTGATTACACCAGTTATGGCAATGAACACATGATGTATGTGTGTGCCAAATACACATATGTACCTGTGACTTTCAATAGTTACCATGTGTGATGCCTGCCACATGTGAATACATGGTATTTGCACAGGGTAACATTATGACCGTGGTCTTCTGTGCAGATGCTGCATGTGGGATGTGTATATACAGTGTGAGATGTAGATGCTATCAGCCTAGTAGTGAGGGATGCACACCTGGTCTGGGGCATAAGGTCTACATGTTGTTAATGTACAGGAGCTGCATGTTTTCACCTGTTGTGGGAGTGGTAAGACAGTATTCCATAGCAATGCAGTGACTGCATGCTAAGAACCATTCAGCTAGGGTGTTGTAGATACACTTATTCATTAGCATTCAGTAATTTGTCGGAATCCCTGGTGAGGGTCTGATGCCAACCAAGGTCAGGGGTCTACCAGCCTGTGTCACTTGCTCAGTGATCCCTTCCATGTTCCCTATCACGTATCCCAGTGGCGACATCCCACATCAGCTGTGGTGGCATGGACAATGACTGAGTCATATGTGTCCATGCATCTGACTGACTTGTATGTTGTTGTTACAGTTTGGCCATGTGTTTCCATCTCATACATGTGATGTACATCAATGGGTAGGGATAGGGTTGACTGTGTACATGTGGCAGCTGTGACATTACTACATGACACACATATTCCACAACTGTACCATAGAGGTGACTGACAACTGACCTTTGCACATGCTACCAGAGTATTGAGATTACATTGGTGATTGACAGCACATAGGGCCAATGGTGAAAAGAGACATAGGTCCATAGGTTCGTACAGGGATATCTGCCCAGGGCATGTATCCACCTAGCCAGAATGTGCGTGCCTTTCAACATGCATTGTGAATCTGTCTTGCTATGCCCTTTTCCAAGGTTAGTATACTGTGCCTCTTTCTCACAGTGACACATAAGTGATACCCAGGGTAACCCTACAATGTCACATCCAGTCATTAATATGGCTCTTGAGGATAGTCACTGAGTCAGTCCGCCTAACCTCTATTGGGATAATAATCAGGAATGAAGGGTGCCTCTGAGTTGTGAATGTGCCCCTCCACCATGTCCTATGTATATCACTCCTGAAGTTCATGTATTTCCAGCATGTATCCTGGTGGGATCTGGATATTCTGAGATGCAGCATGGCCATTACGTGAGGGTATGACCTGGCCTTCTATGTAAGGCACAGATTGCCTATGAAGAGGCAGTATGTCACTGAGTAGAGCTGCTGCTACTTTAACCAGTCAGTATGTGGCATCTGTTTGAGCACTTTGATCACCTTGTCGAGGTACATATGTGGTAGCCCCAGTTGCTGCAGGTGTCTGGTAAGGTGCATGCCGACAGGTTCATCATAGTCAATTATGGGCATGATGAGGGATGAGTAAAGGGCACAATGTCCTCCCCTGGCCTACATGTGGATCCCATGATGATGTGGCCCATATCACATGCTTACCTAACCACTTTGTCCATGTTGTTGTCAAATGGTAGGATGCTATCAACCTGCGTACCCCAAGGTCCATAATTCCTAGGTCTGCACTTACTGGATTAACACATATGTGGTACATTGTGGTCATTTACTGTTTGACAAAGGGAATGACTATACTCTTTCTGTCATTCATGTTGAGGCCATGGCTGTGGCACAAGTCGTGTGTTTGCAAGAGTCCCTTTTGGAGGATCGTGTGTTAGCTGTTGAGTTGATTATGGTGTTAGGTCTGCAGTCACCTGTGGCTTGCTGAGCCACAGTACTTCCATGTTGGCCTGTACCTATGACAAATATATAATGAACATGACAGCCCCTAGGGCTTTGCCTTGTGGGACACCACTTGTACCAGGTTGGAGGCTGACATGGCTCCAGCAATTCTACCATGTGTGTTCTGCCCTTGAGCCACTGTGCAATACCCATAGTGACATAGGGGTTAATATGTACACTGGTGGGCTTCCGTAGAATGCACAAGTGGGGTATTGTATCCAAGGCTTATGCAAGGTCCAGGTAGGCTGTGTGGACCTCCTACCCCTTGACAGTGGCCTTGGTGACTGTTTCAAACAAAGCAAACAGGTTTGATAGGCAGGATTTGCCATTGACAAAGCCAAACTGTGTATGGTGACATGTCTGTAGGTCCACAATATCTAGATATGTGAGGTTCTTGATGAGTCTTGCCATAGCTTTGCAGACAAAGCTAGTCAGACATATGGGTAGTAGTGTCCAGGATCCGTGGCGGCACCACCTGCATGTTGAGGGACCACTGTTGCTGTATGCCACTCTCTGGTCACATATCATGTATTAAGGCTGGGATTGAACAGTGGTGTTATGTCTGGGTGTAGCTCTTCTTGTGGTTCATGTAGGACACAGCCTGGGACACTGTCTGGTCCCATTGATGCAGTGTTTACTGCTTTGGGAAGGGCATCTCTTACCTGAGCATCTGTGATGTCAGGGGGGGGAAGCACTGTGATGCGAGACATATGTTCCCTTTTGGTGTGGTGGGGAGAAGGCAGCATTGAACCTGTCCACTAGGATGATGGCAATGTCTGTGTGTTTTATATTTTGTGTGACATATTGTATTACCTCTGAGCATATCTGGGTAGTACCACCCAGGTTACTAACATAACTACAGGCAGCCTTGTGATTATCCTCAGTGGCTTGTGGAATCCTCTCTCAAAGATGGCCTTAGACAATCATATGGGTGCCTGTAGTTGTCTTCCAATACTCATCAGTGGTGCCTTCACATTTTGGGAGGTTGTTGTATCATGTAGTGGCGCCATCCTTCTATTGTATAGTGTGTTTATGGCTGGTGTCCGGTGCCCAGGACATCTGTCTTTGGAGAATTGGGTCATGCTTTCATATGTGGCTTCATGATCCATGCATTCCTGAATGTGTCCACAGAATGCCTCTATACAGGTATCTGCAGTCTGGTCCATAGTTTCAACAGGCCTTGGGCCTTTGAAGGCTTCCACATCATTTATGAGGGGTGTGCACTTGCTTGACATGAGCTGTTGACAGGCGTGCCACTCCAGACAGAGCAAGGGGAGGGTCACAGTCAGCTACCTGTTGGGATGTACCTCCCTGGACCACATGGAAAGAGACACAGAGGAGCTCTTACAGCACCCTCTCAAACTCAGGTCTCCCACACAGCCTTCATGCTGACACAGGAGAGTTTAGATTACTCTGCAAACACCATCATACTGGGTGATGCCAGCTACCCAAACATAGACTGTGTACATTACACAGGCCACAATACCCAAGCTCTAAGATTCCCATTGATCAGACATTCTTTGGCTATGGAACAGGTAACCAACCTTCCCACAAGAGGGGCAGATATACTAGAGCTGATCTTTACAAACATGAGTAAAAACTAATCACCACTGGGATCCCTCATTGTTGCAATCAAACCATATACTAATCACACTGGTGTTCTGGATCCCCCACATATGCAAACCTCCAACACATCGATGTGTCTGTGTGGGAAATGTCCCTATTAGCAACCGTGACAGTATCGTACAGGATGCAGATCCCCCTTTTGAAATAGTGATGATGTCAGGACTGTATAACTATATCACCTGTAGTAAAGTCCTCCAGTAATTTGCATAGCGCGCTCTGCTAATGTGTCTTTCTTCAGTGTCATAACGTACTTAGGTGGTGGTTTGAATCCTGCAAAGGGAATGTATGAGTGTGGTTTATGTGTGTGCACTATGCTGGGAGGGTTAACTGCCTTTTGCCAACTGGGAGAACACACTACAGGGTGCACATCCCTCCTCCTACACACAGATGATGTCAGCACCCTCTAAGTACAGCATTAGTAAACGTTTCTCCAACTACTGCAAATAGCACACTCTGCTAATGTGTCTGTTTCTACTGTCATTGCACAGTTAGGTGTGGGTTTGAACCTTGCAAATGGAAAGTATGTGTTTTACTGTTGGTGGGGTTAGTGTGTGTGCACAATGATGGGGTGGGATGTGGCTTTTGCCACATGGGGCTATGCACTGCAGGGTGGTCATTACCCTTAACAAGCAGTGATGTTGATAGCACCCTATACAAACAAAACTACAAAACAGAAGGTGTTGGTACTGATAACACATGTAAGGTAACACTTGTTCAAGTAATGTCCACAAAGCGGAGTAGGATAATAAAACATTTCTTTTATTCTATACAGACAACATGACTACAGACAACTAAGTGCCAGTACTCAGTATAGTGTTACATGCTACTTGAACATGCACATGTACCGAATATACCTAGATAGTGTTCTGAAGCCTGAATGTGGCGAGTGTGTGGATGTGGGATGTGTCTGTGTGCGCATTCCGTATGGGAAGCATGTTTGCTGTGGCAATCAGGGTACTACAGTACCTGATGCACATTACATCTTCCAACTGATGAGGTTGCCTGCACCCTGTGAGTACAGGTAGAGAAGGGGATGCCAGTAGTAAACAACATAGTGCACTTCTGAAATGTGTACCTGTCATGTATCAACAGCTACTCATGTAGGGTGATAAATAATGGGAATGGCAGGTGAGCGTGTGCATGTGTGTGGGTAGCAGGGTGTGTATAAATGCATGTGTGACAGAACAGATACATGTAGCTGAATCTACATAACAGCACAAGATGCACATTGCCATAGTCAATGTTAGCATGTGATGGTGTGCAGCAGGTACACTTTGTTAAGTAGTATGGGTGCAGATAACAATTGAGGACATTCATACAGTTACTGCAGCAGGACTGATGGGATATACACACATTTATACTGCAACACACAACAGTTACCAACATGTTACTACTTATACACATCTATGTAGTCACCCTGTGCATCAGCAACGTGTTTACCTTTACCTGCACCGATGTTGTAGTATGCAGGAGGTGGCACAGTGTCATCATATGCACAGGGTGTGGGTTAGATATGCCCAAGCCGGCCACTGGTAACACCAATTGACATGTGTGTGTATGTGTGTTTGTGAGGGGCAGCAGTACAGGGTGGACCGTTGTTGGTGCAGTGTGTGTGTGTATGTGTTTGCCCTAGGTGTTAGGTTTCTGCATGTGTGTAAGCACGCACACAGTCCCACATAATGGCTGCCATGTACAGGGTTTTGTGGACAGCCACAGACTGCACCTGTCAGGTCATCCAAATCAGTGTCTGTGGGCACGGACACGGTACCTGTGCCTGGCAGGGTGCTACGGGCCGTATCCGGTACTAACCCAGACTGGGTACTGTCATCGGAAGCAGGGGTGTGTTGACTGGACACAGTTCCCTGTTGGGACTGTCCAGAGCCACGTGCATGTGGTCTCCTGGGGCGTCTGGATGACAGCACAGACCCAGAATTGCTGGGGCTGGTGCTGGCACTTGAGGCGCCTTGAGTGGGCCCGTTAATAGATCGCTGCCACTGCCAGCTGGTGCTCTTGCACCATTGTTATATTGTATAACCATTGCATATTGTATAACAATAGTAGGAGGCTACTGCAGCACAGGGCAGATTCACATGACGGGAAGGCATCTGTTGTCTGCAGTGTTAAGATGCTTCACATTCACCAAATGCACAGATATTGCCAACAATTTTGCAGACAGTTTAGGTGCAGGTACCCCCCCCCCCCATTGTCCTACACACGTGTTATTAGTTATCCCAGATGACTGTAACCTCCCTATCCTCTCACATGTCCAGGTGAGAGCCACCCTCATCATTGCAGAACACATATCATCACTGTTACGGAATGGTATCCCTGGATGTGTGCTACATTCACCCCTGGAGGACATAGCACCACAGGACAGACTGATATTAATCCATGGCCATACTACAGGATATGTACCTGAACAGTGCCATACATACACAGTGGTCCCACACCAATGAGGAGGAACCTCTACTGACCCTGGGAACTACTGCATCATATGCACAACTGGCCTTGTGTTCTAAGCTATGGAAGTGTTAGTTATGGCCCACATGTACAACAATTTTACATATGTTTATATTTCATGACTATCTACACACAACCTATCTCATGGACATACCTATTGATAGTGAACTATGATACATTTGGAGGTGTCACAGTATACACAGGATTAACCTGCTACTTTGCATTACCTGTGTTTGTGGCAGCTTTTGGTGAGTCAGTCGTGCTGCTTGTATTTTGCTGCTGTTGCTGCTGCTGCTGCTGCTGTTTTGCTGCTTGCTGTCAGTATATTTTGTTTTCTCTCTCTGTCTGTCTCTCTCTCTCTCTTTCTCATTCGGTTAGTGCAATGACTGTATTGCATGAGTGGAGTGTGGGTACTGAATACTTTTGTAGGTATCTGCATGGATCCATGTGATGGCCTCTGCACCAATTGTAAGGCAGCATTTGCTAATTGCAAGCAGCTGGGTGTGTACTAATTGCATGTCTCACTGTGATTTCAGGACACTGCTATAAAGGGTATGTGAGATAGGCGTTGCCCTTTCAGATTGTAGGGCGTGGACCATGCTGGTATGCTGTTGACAGTGTTCTGTGAGTGTGAAGGTTAGTACATCTCCCATGCTTCATGCTGTGTTGTAGATTCAGGTTGCTGCATTTATCTTGCCTGTTCCCTGTAGTGAGTGTGTATGCATACTGACACCTACAACTATATGTCATATGTATTGCTATATGAATATATATATATATATCTGTGTACATATACATACTTTCATATATGTACATTAGCTGACATTATTGGGTACAAGCTAACAATTAGCAGGGCTGTTTCCATTAACACTACTCTAGTATGGGAATCCAGTAATTGGGACTATAAAAGTCTGCCTGACATGCTTTGGGTAGTAGACATACTATATTGCCTTTATCTTCATTCCTACTATTACATGTTCCACTTATTTAGCACTATATTCCTGTATGAGAGTCATGGCTTAGTGGTAGGTCATACAGACTAGTGTTACAATGGTCTTGTGGTAGGGCCTACTAGTATGCTCATATTCTGCTTTTGGGTTGAGTATAGGGCCTATCAATCACAGTGCTAGAGGCACCTTTAAGCAGTTAAAGGGCTTAGTAGGTCTCACAGGAGCCAGGCTGTGTTGCAGATTCTGGTTGCTGCATATATCTTCACTGTTTCCTGTAGTGAGTGTGTATGGCTAGTGAGACCTACGATTATATTTCATATGTATTAATATATATTTATATATATGTATGTGTTGATATACATACCTTCACATATGTACATTACCTTACATTATTATGTACAAGCTAACAGGTAGCAGGGCTGTTTCTGCTCACACTGAACTAGTATGGGAATCCAGTAATTTGGCCATTAAAACTCTACCAAACATGCTTTGGATAGTACATCTCCTATATTGCCTTTATACTGATTCCTACTATTACATGTTATATTTATTTTAGCAGTGTGCTCTTCCACAGCAGGCATGGCTTAGTGGTAGGTCAAACAGACTAATGTTACCTAGGTCCTGGTTTCAAGACTGACAGTGGGAATTTTTTACTTTGCAAACTTTCAAACTGAGTACAGGACCTGTCAATCGAAGTGTTGAGGCCACCTGTAAGCAGTTAGAAGGGTAAGTAGGTCACACAGGGGTCAGGCTGTGTTGCAGATTCAGGTTGCAGCAATTATGTTAACTTTTCCTGTAGTGAGTGTGTATGGCTACTGAGACCTACGATTATATTTCATATGTATTAATATATATTTATATATATGTATGTGTAGATATACATACCTTCACATATGTACATTACCTTACATTATTATGTACAAGCTAACAGGTAGCAGTGCTGTTTCTGCTCACACTGAACTAGTATGGGAATCCAGTAATTTGGCCATTAAAACTCTACCACACATGCTTTGGATAGTACATCTCCTATATTACCTTTATACTGATTCCTACTATTACATGTTATATTTATTTTAGCAGTTTGTTTTTGTAAAGCAGGCATGGCTTAGTGGTAGGTCATACGGACTAATGTTACCAAGGTCCTGGGTTCGAGACTGACAGTGGGAATTTATTTTTCTTAGCAAACTTTGGAACTGAGTACAGGACCTGTCAATCAAAGTGCCATAAAGGCACTTTTAAGCACTTTAAACCAGGTCTGCTTGTTTGTTTGCGGAGCTCACATGCTTGCACTGGCGGTGAGCTCCGCTAACACAAGCAAGACACCCGCTTATTTTCTTTGAAAGAAAGAAAAAGGGTGACAGGAAAGTGGTGAAAAGGGGTCACAAAGAGGGTAAGACAGTAGGGAAAGAAGCGTGGGATTTGCAGGAAGGGTGTAGGTAAGGCCCATAGATGCCCATGTCTTTTGCAGCAACAGCTGTATATTTCTATGTATTTTGGTGAGACATTTGAAACCTTCCACCTCTGAGAGAGGTGTCAGGACAACATTAATATTTGTTGTACAGCCAATTGTAATTAACAGTTTAGATGTCCAGCGGACATGTCTGCGACATGGACAGCTATGTATGGGGCGTAATTTTTTTGTGGGACAGAGTGCCCTTTTTTTTTTTTTTTACAGGTGAGAGTGGTATGACAGGTGAAGGAAGTCGGTAAAGCTGGGGAGGTAGGTTGGGTAGGTTAACAGACAAGACAGACAAGACGCATACAGGGACGGTGTATGACACACGTGGGGGGGTTACACAATTGACGGGGACGGAGGTTGGGATATCTGAGATGCACGAGCCCACAGATGGCAACAGTGGAACTGATATCCCCACCCATAGGCAGTTGCCACTGTTCCTTCACAGCCCAGGACGGGGCTGTGCTGGGGGCTGTGGGCGGGCAACGGCGGGCCGTTAGCTGTGCCACACGAGCCTCGAGCTGGCGTGGGGTCCAAGAACAGTGTCTTGGATCTCCTACGCACCACAGACCGGACACGCGGAGGGTGAGTGGGCGAACCCCTCCGGCCACACTTGCAGAGGGGGGACGGCCCCCATCCCCTGCAGCGCTTCCACCCGCAGGCGGCACAGGGCCACCCGGGAGGGGCCCGGCCTGGGCACTAGTGCCAGGTGCAGTCACCAGTTGAGGTGGGAGAGGTGGGTCCGCTGGGACCTGCCTTCCCAAGCGTTCTAGGTTTGTGAGTAGTTATGTTAGTTTGGGTTAGTGGCATTTTATTCCATTCAGATTAGTTGTAACAGCATGCATTGGTATTCCCATCAAACAAACACCCAGATATGGACACCATTGAACAAGGGGCATATCAATATCACATGCATTATTTGAACAGCAAAACACAGTCAAACGACATGCAGGGTTGATTAATGGCAACAGGCCATCGTATTTGCAGGTATGAACAGGGCACATGCACGAACAGACATGCATATATGTTTGGAACGGACAAATGTCCATGATTAATGAAATGTTCACATACCATTATTTAGTGGATGTTGTTATATGGAATTACAGGGTTGGGTGGGGATAGAAAGTGATGACACATTCATATGTTAAACATTAATTCACATTTATCATAGATACACAATTAAGTTGAGGCTGATGTTTCAAAATAATCTTTATTTGACTGTCATGCTACACCTGTTACACATACATCACTATCCTACTTATTTTGAATTTGATCAGATACATCATCCTGCTACACTTTGATGACAGGACAGGGGACAACTATGGCTGTTTAGTCTGTCAGATAATCATTCATTCTATCTGCAAATTGTTTACTGTTATCACCATATACAGATTTTGAGCTAGACATTCAGATTCAGGCACACTGAAATCAGTTTGGGATGTTAATTTGTACTTCCCACATGCATTTAGTTCTGTAAAATCACACTGAGGCTTATATATTCAGGGGTTATTACTACTTTATTTATTCATACATGAGCATTTCTGTCACTCTCATACATTCTGCAACTTCACAGTTCAGGTTGGTACTTCTAGGCTTTGTTCACATATTAGACCTGTGGTGATTCAAACACTTTCCAACAGCCTCACTTCTGTCATGATTCAGCATTTCAACAGGGGATATATCTGACATGTGACTACCTCAGATTCTGAAGCTGTACTCTTGAGACTATACTGCAGGTTACAGTATATTTAATTAATGATGGGACATCTGTATTACAGCACTGTTTAATCCTATCAATTATATTTCCAGTTACACTTGCATACTGATGAACTTGTTGCAGCCATACCTGCAGACGTTCAATTCCTGCTTGCACATTATATTAGTTTTAATCAATACACTGCACTGTTCTGATACATGGTACATAATAATATTTATTTACAAGTACTGGGTGGGGTTACTAACCTGCATGGTGGCGCACCAGCCTTCCAGCGTGCATCTCGACATTCGCAGAGCGGACACCTGCAGCTGTAATACAAAGGGAATAATATTGGACTACACATCTCCATGGTATCAGCTGGTTGAAATCCTTACATACATGGGTAAAATGTGACTTATTCAGTAGTGGGGCGTTGGGCATTTGCCGGGCCTCCTGGATCCAACGGTTCAATTGGTCCTGCTTGCCTCTTCAGGTCCGCATGGTGGTGGCGGACCTGCTCACCAATGCGAGGAATGGCAGTAGCACTGGACAGCGCAGCGAGCCAACTGGTCCCACGCCTCAGCCCTATATACTCCCCATGAGACCTGGCCCTGCATGAGTTGGGCCTCGTGATTATGGACAAGGAGCCAGACCATGTATCTGGACTCCTCAAGCCCCAACGCTGTGCTCGAAAGCAACGTCCCTCACCTACTCCACTCATGCTGACTGCAAGTCTGTTCTACAATCAGTTATGCTGTGTATTCCCGCCTATGGGGCTTATATATGCCGCTTTTCCGCACATTTCTCTGATTGGCCGTTTTGGAATTGTATCTACTTCACTGAAAATGCTTTCTCATGCTCCATTCTGGGTTTTATCCCATATATATGCTATTTCTGCTTTTCTAGGTATTGCTGTCATGGCTTGGTGGTTTAGTTCCTTGACTCTAGTGCATGGTATCCTGTGTTCGAATCTGCCAACTGCTTTTTGCTTTTCCTGACAGAAATGAGTTGAAGACCTGTCAATCAAACATGCCAAAAGCACTTTTAAGCACTTTAAACCTGTTCTGCGCTCGTTTGCGCGGAGGTTACATGCGCACTGGCTGTTAGCTTGTGGGAGCGGCGCGCAAAACGGTGTGCGCTGGGATAAATCTTAATTGGCTAGTGACACACATGTTCAGCTAATTGCACACAGTTTCAGCCTGTTTATCCGCTGCTTGGCAACGGGCACGCAGTTTGCAGCTTTTAAACACTACTGCTACGGGCACTCTGTCTCACGGCAGCTTAGCTATCAGTACATTTCTGACTATTTTTATTCTTATGTTACTTCAAAATATATGCTCTGTTTCATTCCATTTTACAAAAGGGAATACATTTACATTTGTACAATACTGTCTGGGGGCTTTTTAGTGCTTATTTACAAAAATAAAAAAGGGTTGTTGTAGGGGCACGAACCCAGCCTGCCAACACATAGGGCCGGTACTCTACCACTAAGCTATTATTTCTTGGCTTACTTTGCATATTTAGTTCTTATATCCTTTTCCCTGACTGCTAACTGTGATTGCGCTTAGTAGCACACCCGCACACACAGTAGCAAACATTTACGGGGTTTAACAAAAAAAAAGGTTTTCATTTACTTTTATGACATCTCTTCACTTTATACACTGATGGCCAGTCGGGGCATGTGTTGTATAGTGTGTTTATTCACATTTTCATGGCCTTTCTCGTGGCTGTTTACTTTCAGCCATTCTAGTTTTCCGGCGTGTCCACTTGCAGAGCTTAGCCTACAGACACGCTTACTCTCTTACACGGACCGTGTAAGAGTTACTGGTGTGATTCAGCATGCCTCATGCACCTCATGCATATGCATGACATGCTGACATCACACAGTTTATTCAGCCTCCGTGTAAGAGTTATAACTCTTACACGGAGGCTTCCTGAATCTGGCCCAATAACTATTTACAATATATACAAAGGCCTAAAATGAAGTATGATATATTTTCAGTTAAGCAAAAACTGTTGTTTATAAAAACATTAATGATTATTAAAGAGTTAGAGTCCATTTGAAAAGTTTCAGCGAGAGATGCCACGGATTGTTAATAAAGTTCTTAAGATACATTCTAAGTTTTTTCATTCTGGTTTCTTTCAGTACCACTTCTTTTAACAAAATCAAGAAATCTTCAATATTTGGAGAGGTAGCAGAGTTCCACTTTCTAGTGATACATTTAATAGCTGCAGCTAGAAAATGTAAAAACTTGTGATTACTATTAGATATCAAGATCTGATTTCCTCAAAAACATTAAATTGAGCAAATTAAATCACAATTTTCTGTTATTGCTGCAAAGACACTACAAGCATTTTGATTCTGGCATGACTACAAGAAAATTAATTTGTAAAATAAGCAATGAATGATACAGCAACATAAATACACAGACCATTGTTCTGAGGTACTTCTCAGAGATATCTGCCCCACACACAACTACCAGATGAATCCACAATACTAAATTGCAGCTAAAATAGAGGAAAAACAAGATGCATTTCAATATCAGTTATGCCCCTACTTCAGAGAAAAAAACTCATAATCACTCCCAGGCACTTACCATTTCTTGTTCATTCCACCATTAATTCTGCAAACTAGAGCTTGGAAGCACATTTACCCACAAGCTGCAACCAAATTGAAGCATTAACCAAAAACTTGAAAAGTCCATTGAATTTCAAATTATGCAAACTGAAGCATTAATAAAAAAACTGAAAAGTCCATTGAATTCCAAATTATGCTGGTATTACAACTGAAGGAACTCTCTAAAGTTAGTAGAACAGCAGGCTTGCTTCGACCTGCATTTTGGAAAAAAAAAGCACAAAATACTGTGGGAAGCTTTTCAAATAAACTCAGGTGAGTGATTGATTCAGTCTGGTTCTATCTGACTTTACACAAATGTCTCACAATCCAAATGGGCAGTGTTTCTGTGACTTCAGACATCTATGCAGTTTATTTACAAGTACTGGGTGGGGTTACTAACCTGCATGGTGGCGCAGCCGCACCAGCCTTCCAGCGTGCATCTCGACATTCGCAGAGCGGACACCTGCAGCTGTAATACAAAGGGAATAATATTGGACTACACATCTCCATGGTATCAGCTGGTTGAAATCCTTACATACATGGGTAAAATGTGACTTATTCAGTAGTGGGGCGTTGGGCATTTGCCGGGCCTCCTGGATCCAACGGTTCAATTGGTCCTGCTTGCGTCTCTTCAGGTCCGCATGGTGGTGACGGACCTGCTCACCAGTGCGTGGAATGCCAGTAGCACTGGTCAGCGCACGAGCCAACTGGTCCCACGCCTCAGCCCTATATACTCCCCATGAGACCTGGCCCTGCATGAGTTGGGCCTCGTGATTATGGACAAGGAGCCAGACCATGTATCTGGACTCCTCAACGCCCCAACGCTGTGCTCGAAAGCAACGTCCCTCACCTACTCCACTCATGCTGACTGCAAGTCTGTTCTACAATCAGTTATGCTGTGTATTCCGCCTATGGGGCTTATATATGCCGCTTTTCCGCACATTTCTCTGATTGGCCGTTTTGGAATTGTATCTACTTCACTGAAAATGCTTTCTCATGCTCCATTCTGGGTTTTATCCCATATATATGCTATTTCTGCTTTTCTAGGTATTGCTGTCATGGCTTGGTGGTTTAGTTCCTTGACTCTAGTGCATGGTATCCTGTGTTCGAATCTGCCAACTGCTTTTTGCTTTTCCTGACAGAAATGAGTTGAAGACCTGTCAATCAAACATGCCAAAAGCACTTTTAAGCACTTTAAACCTGTTCTGCGCTCGTTTGCGGAGGTTACTTATGCGCACTGGCAGTTAGCTTGTGGGAGCGGCGCAAACGGTGTGCGCTGGGATAAATCTTAATTGGCTAGTGACACACATGTTCAGCTAATTGCACACAGTTTCAGCCTGTTTATCCGCTGCTTGGCAACGGGCACGCAGTTTGCAGCTTTTTAAACACTACTCGCCTACGGGCACTCTGTCTCACGGCAGCTTAGCTATCAGTACATTTCTGACTATTTTTATTCTTATGTTACTTCAAAATATATGCTCTGTTTCATTCCATTTTACAAAAGGGAATACATTTACATTGTACAATACTGTCTGGGGCTTTTTAGTGCTTATTTACAAAAATAAAAAGCTTGTTGTAGGGGCACGAACCCTGCCTGCCTACACATAAGGCGGGTACTCTACCACTAAGCTATTATTTCTTGGCTTACTTTGCATATTTAGTTCTTATATCCTTTTCCCTGACTGCTAACTGTGATTGCGCTAGTAGCACACCCGCACACAGTAGCAAACATTTACGGGGTTTAACAAAAAAAAAAAAAGGTTTTCATTTACTTTTATGACATCTCTTCACTTTATACACTGATGGCCAGTCGGGGCATGTGTTGTATAGTGTGTTTATTCACATTTTCATGGCCTTTCTCGTGGCTGTTTACTTTCAGCCATTCTAGTTTTCCGGGGGCGTGTCCACTTGCAGAGCTTAGCCTACAGACACGCCCCCTACTCTCTTACACGGACCGTGTAAGAGTTACTGGTGTGATTCAGCATGCCTCATGCACCTCATGCATATGCATGACATGCTGACATCACACAGTTTAACTGCAGCCTCCGTGTAAGAGTTATAACTCTTACACGGAGGCTTCCTGAATCTGGCCCAATAACTATTTACAATATATACAAAGGCCTAAAATGAAGTATGATATATTTTCAGTTAAGCAAAAACTGTTGTTTATAAAAACATTAATGATTATTAAAGAGTTAGAGTCCATTTGAAAAGTTTCAGCGAGAGATGCCACGGATTGTTAATAAAGTTCTTAAGATACATTCTAAGTTTTTTCATTCTGGTTTCTTTCAGTACCACTTCTTTTAACAAAATCAAGAAATCTTCAATATTTGGAGAGGTAGCAGAGTTCCACTTTCTAGTGATACATTTAATAGCTGCAGCTAGAAAAATGTAAAAACTTGTGATTACTATTAGATATCAAGATCTGATTTCCTCAAAAACATTAAATTGAGCAAATTAAATCACAATTTTCTGTTATTGCTGCAAAGACACTACAAGCATTTTGATTCTGGCATGACTACAAGAAAATTAATTTGTAAAATAAGCAATGAATGATACAGCAACATAAATACACAGACCATTGTTCTGAGGTACTTCTCAGAGATATCTGCCCCACACACAACTACCAGATGAATCCACAATACTAAATTGCAGCTAAAATAGAGGAAAAACAAGATGCATTTCAATATCAGTTATGCCCCTACTTCAGAGAAAAAAACTCATAATCACTCCCAGGCACTTACCATTTCTTGTTCATTCCACCATTAATTCTGCAAACTAGAGCTTGGAAGCACATTTACCCACAAGCTGCAACCAAATTGAAGCATTAACCAAAAACTTGAAAAGTCCATTGAATTTCAAATTATGCAAACTGAAGCATTAATAAAAAAACTGAAAAGTCCATTGAATTCCAAATTATGCTGGTATTACAACTGAAGGAACTCTCTAAAGTTAGTAGAACAGCAGGCTTGCTTCGACCTGCATTTTGGAAAAAAAAAGCACAAAATACTGTGGGAAGCTTTTCAAATAAACTCAGGTGAGTGATTGATTCAGTCTGGTTCTATCTGACTTTACACAAATGTCTCACAATCCAAATGGGCAGTGTTTCTGTGACTTCAGACATCTATGCAGCTACGAAGTGAACAACAAACAACACATTACACTGCAACTGAGAGAAAGTCACTTGCTTGACATTTTCTTTAAAAAAACAGATGATTACTTATTGAATTGCTGCTTTTTCATTCACTCACAACCACACATAGGTGCCCATTGTATCTGGGAAATCTAGGATGTGCTGCATACGTTTACTTGGTAGCTGGGGTGTCAAATAGTAAGTTGTTTTTAAGGTCCAATAAAATGTGTTTTTTTTCTTCTGTTTTTCCAATGGTAAGGCATAGCTTTTTTACCTGTAGTTAAACATGCACAATCACAGAACCTACCAGTTATGATTGTACATGTTAAACCAATTGAATGAGGGAGAAATACTTATGTTTTTGAATGGAGTGCTCATAGGGGCTTTGGGCATAAGAACACTGTTGTTTTTGATATTGCACTGCAGGATTGGGTAGAAGGAATGCAGGAATGGTGTTATAGGTGCAGAAGAGTCAATCCTTGAAAAAACCGACAGAGTATGTGAGAGATGTGCATATACATTTCAGTGGAGGCAACAAATCTCACTTACAATCAAGGTTGTCAAGAACATACACAGTATATCCACCACACATTGTGTTCCCACATGTATAGACCAACCTATGCTGAGGAACTAAAAAGTAATCTTCTCAAACCTCAAAGACATCCTAAGCCTATAAATGGTAAAACCTATCCTTGGCAATCTCCAAAGTACTCACCAAAAGTAGCACCAAACACCCCACATATGTCTTCACCCAGTGGAGTCCCAAGATCAAAGCCCATAAGGCAAGCAAACACATTACCCGGGGCTCTTGCCATAGGGGACTCCATTATACGACACACACAAATGTCCCACTTGCCAGACTGAAAAGGAGAAGATAATGGTTAGTTGCTATTTTGGAACCAGGATCCACCAAGTTAGGCACACAAACAGGTCACTGTACCACAGGTACCATTATGATTCCATAATACACCATCTGTGAGTTAAGGACCTCAGCTGTACTTCCCTCGACTATATGAAGAGAGGCATTGTTGATCTTGTTGAATATGTGTCTCAGGCAGGTATCTGTCTTGCACTAAGCCATCTACTTTCACCAAGAATGAGGCCGCAGTATGAATAAAAGATGATCGAGTGCAACAATTGCCTTAGTTTCTGGTGTCTTTCCAGGGAGATTCAATATTTGTCAGCATATGAAGACATGGTTAACAAACTACATTGCATTGCAAAGGATGTTCTGCACCTGTATCCCCTAGACTTCAGAATATTGGCTAAATCTTTATCCACTCCCTTAGAGTCTTTTTAGGCAATGCCTGGTAGACAAACTTACTGACATAGCAAATAAAACCCAAAGAAACCTAAAGATGTTAGTGCTCAGTGCTAGGAGTCTTAACAAGAAACTCCACATCCTACAAGCTCTCCTCACCCTGTAGAGTATAGACATCTGTGCCATTACTGAGCCATGATTTAAATCCACACAAACTACTGTGGCAGTGTAAGGCTCCGGTGCCTTTCACACATTTAGACCATCAGCCTCACAGAGAGAGACAAAAAGTGGAGGAGTCTCAATGTCTCTTAGCAACAAGTGTATAACTATGTTGGTTAAACAAGACAATGCCCTGGAATTTATCCATATGCAAATCACCACAGACAAAATCCCATACCATATCCTAGCAAGCTATAGGTCACCCGCTATGTCCCTAGAATTCCATAGCTCATACCTAGACCTACTAGAGACACTCATCATTAAACCATTAAACCAAATACCCTATTCATGGGAGAGTTTAACTACCCCTCTGTAGACTAGAAAACATACACTGCCTCATGCTTGCAGTTGCAATGATTCCTGGACTTTATTAACAAAAAAACATTTGACCAGATAGTGCTCACACCCAGCAGGTATTCAAACATACTGGACATGCAATTCACTAATATGGGAGAGTGCTGCACTCCCCTAAGTGCCACGTCATCACTGGTGAGGTTGGGCCATGAAGTTGTCTCCTTTAAAATAAAAATCAAGCCAGTAAATCTAACAAACCCTGTAACAGGAAGTATTCTGAAACAAACTACACCCTATTAAGCAATAGCTTATCAAAATTCAATGCCCCTCTGAACCCTGAATTTGAAACAACCTATGAGGAATTGTCCACAGAGACTTAAACTAAATAGGAAACTAAAAGGACTAATTAAGCCCAACAAGGCCAGTTATGAGGTCAAGATAGCCTGACAGGCTAAAGACAACCACAAGGTCTTCTACAGCTTTGTCTGAAGCCTCAAATACAGCACACAGCAATATCCTAAACTTGTGGCCAATGGTGCCACCTTCACTGAGCAGAGCAACATGGCAAATTTGCTGGCTGACAAATTCAGCTCAAAATTCACCATCGCGCCCCCTCTACCTCCCACCATGAAATGCCAACTAGCATAACTCCCCAGCTATTAACAAGGAGCAGGTCCTGGTGCATTTGCTAAGGCCTCAGTGGGCCCTGACAATATCTTGGGATGCCAAAACATGACATATCATGACTAACTACTTCAGTCACTTTTCAACTATAGCCTCAAAACAAGGATTGTAGCAAACAAATGGAAGACTTCAACAGGTATCCCACTTCAAAAGGGTGGACCATCAACTGACCCCAGAAACTACAAACCTATTAGTCTGATTAGTCTAATATGCAAATCCAGGGAGTGAATTATCATGGAAATGATCAACAAAGACAGAGGCAACCTTCAGACACTGGACCCAACCCAGTTTGTCTTTGTCAAGGGAAGATCATGCCTACTAAGCCTGGTGTACTCTTTGAGAAGGCCATCAAGGCAATGGACAATGGACAAATAGCGCATACTGCCTAGCTGGACCTTGGTAAAGCATGTGATACAATACCTCATTCAGGTACAGGTGACAAACTCACCAACTGGGCATAACCCCCTACATAACTCATTGGATTGCCAACTGGCTTACAGACAGGACCCAGGAAGTCATGATTGATACCATCTCCACTAAGAAACCAGTCACCAGTGGACCTCAGGGGTCCATGCTGAGACTGCTTCTATTTGACATTGACTTCTCTGAGGTAAAGGCTAATGTCAAGGGCCTTTGGCTGACCAAGTTCACAAATGACTGCAAATTGGGAGCTATCATAGATGTCCCCCCATGACACAAACATATTACAAGAGGGTCTCACACAGACAAATAACTAGTGACAAATTAATAAAATAAAACTCAATAATTCCAAGAAATGCATTATAGTGCCTTTTGAGAAAACTGCTACCTAGGATAATTACTCTATCAATAAATACCCCTAAGAGTTAACTCAGTAGTCAAGGATCTAGTAACATATGTAGACAGTAATTTGGACTTTGACCAACATGTGGCAAAGTTAATAAGAAAATCATTCTATGTTACCCAACATATAAGTAAGGGCATAACACCTGGGTCCAAAAAAGTCATAGTGCCACTGCATTTGGCCCTTATCAGACCCATCATCAAGTATAATTCCCCTTTGGCATGTACCTGACCAGACATATGTAACAGTTAGAATGCCCAAAAAGGTTGCTTACCAGGAAAATCCAGGGTATAAACACATTGTCCTATATGGATCACCTTAAAGCTCTATCTCTATACTCTGTCTCTAGAGGCTACCAAGGGGGAATATGAAATTCAACTTGGTCTGACCCCCATGTGTCTAATAGATAAAGAGGGACTGTAATGCCCAAACTAACATGCCCCCCACCCCACATAACCTCTAGAAACCTCCTAACTAACATACCTCCTCCTAATAAATGCCCATGATTCACAGTGACACAATTGGGCTGAATTGCACTGCTAGACTTATAAATGCCCTAGTGGGCATTAGTCTAATATATACCTATAAACCTATAAACCTATGAACATGATGTAGCTCCCAGCATTCTACCACCATCGGGAATGATGCTGCAATATGAACAAAAGATTATTGGCATCAACAACTGTCTTAGATTCTGCTGTCATTCAGATGGGGTCCAATATATAGTACCCTGGGAAGAGATGGTAGGCAGTCATAACTGCTTTGCCAGGTATGGCCTGCACGTCTCCCCCTAAGGCTTTTGTATATTAGGTAAAACTTTGTCCACTCCCATAGTGCCCATTTCTTAAGGCTGCATGCATAACAAAACAGGAGCCTAAACAAAAAACTTCACCTGCTACAAGCATTCCTCACCCTAGAAAACATCAATATATGCATTGTCATGGAGATATGGTTCAAACCTAATGAAGGCACGACGTTAGTGCAGGGTTTCAATGTGCACCAAACATTCAGGCCCACTGCACTAAAGACAGTGTTGTCTCTACTTCTTCTTCTTCTCTTTTCAGCTCTTCCCAGTTAGGGGTCGCCACAGCGGAATTACCTGTCCGCTCATGATTGGCAGTGGAGTTTTACGGTGTTGAGTTGCCAGCCCGGAGTCCAACCTTCCACAGAAGGCACACACACGCATGCACTCATGTCTAGGGCCAATTTAGAGTGTCCAATCCACCTACAGCATGTCTTTGGGATGTGGGAGGTAACCGGAGCACCAAGAGGAAACCCATGCGACCACAAGGAGGACATGCAGACTCCGCACAGAAGGCACCCCAGCCAAGGATCGAACCAGAGAACCTCTTACAATGTTGTCTCTATATTCTTAAAAAAATTCTCATAGGTTTATAGATTCATATGTGATTACTAGGCTAATGGCATAAGACTCTTTACAAGCCTAGCCATTAATACCCAGGATATGACAGTATTATATCTTAATTCACCAAATATGGGATGGGGTAGTATCAGGGTTGTGGGGTTTGGGTGCTGGAGCCCTGAGTCATTTTACAGACTGACGTTGTTCATAAAGGACATGAGCAGTACCCCAGGAGTGAATTTATAGTTCCCCACCCATTTCTCCAAATTCTTTTTTGAAGAGTGTGAGAAATGGGCTTTGTTTTACGAAGATGGGAAGTTTATTCCATAGATGAGGTAGCCTTTGGGATATGAATCTGTCTCTCCAGCAAGTTCTGTTAGTCACAAATAAGGTTCAGGTTCATGGAACATGTAATTTTCATACAATTTTTCATGCAAATATGTAACATTTTCATCAGGGCTGGCTCAAGGAATGCCTTGTTGATCAGGTACAAGTCATCTCTGAATAAATGATATGAGACGGGGTAAAGGGACAGGACCTTTAGTAAGTCTGCGTAAGACAGGCGTGTCTTACACTTTGTATTGTACTTAATTATGAGCCTGATGAGGGCTGAGTACATTGACACTATGACTTCCTTCAGTCTTGATGCCACGCGTTTATTAATAAGTTGAGCTACACAGAAGGGTTTCCTCTCTACCATAGCTACCTGGCAGTCAAGGTTTTAGTTACTATCTGTCTCTGTCCCCATGGGTGTGCTACCAATAGTATAATTTGCAGGGATATCTGATTTACTGAAGGGTATGATTATGCATTTTTTTAGCATTTAGTCTCAGATCATGCTTTTGGCACCAGTTGTTTGGTATTTTTAAGCCTGTTTGTAGGATGTCGGCATCATTTGGGGATTCAGTGATTGCTCCCAGCTTAACTTGGTGAGCCAGAAGCCCCCACTATTGACCTTCACTTCAGAAAAGAATATACCAAACAGGAAAGATCACAACACTGAACCCTGTGGGATGCTGCTAGCAAAAGGTTTCTTATTGGAGGTGGATTAACCTATCCAGACAACGTGTCCTGTCAGTGAGCCAGTTTGCTCTCCATCTGATGATGTAGGGGTTTATGCCTAACTCAGTAAGTTTAACTCTGATCCCTGAGTGGAGTACTGTGTTGAAAGCTTTGGCCTGTTTTAGATAAGTGTTGTGTACCATTTTATCCTCATCCATGACCCTGGTGACTTTCTCGGAGAAGTCCACCAGAAAGTCCAGGCAAGACCTCCCTTTGACAAAGGCAAATTGGGTCTTATCCAGTGTTTGGAGAGTTTCTATGTCATTACTGATCAGGTCCATGATAATTCTCTCCACGGCATTGCAGATAAGACTGGTCAAGCTTATAGGTCTATAGTTCCCTGGGTCAGTTGATGGGTCATCCTTGTGCAGGGAGACAACTGTTGCAGTCTTCCATTCCTCTGGGACAAAGCCTGTCTGGACACCATGGTTAAAGAGGGTTTCTAGTGGCCCTGATAGATTCTGTTTTAAGCTATTTAAGAAGCATCCTGGAATGTTGTCAGGACCCATGGAGGCTGTGTTTTTGGCTTTAATGAGTGCAGTAAGAACCTGCTCCCCTGTAATGATTGGTAGGGGTGGTTGCAGACATTTCTTTGGATGTGGTAGTAGGTGATGGGGTGGGGGGGTGTTGAACTGAACATATCAGCCAGAAGGTTTGCTATAGTTCCAGGCTGGGTGTAAGTGTTCCCATTCATGATTAACTCGCACATTGCTGATCGTTTCATCTGAGGTTATGAACATAATTAAAAAGCCTTATAGTTATCTTTCACCTGGGAGGCTATCTTTGCCTCATAGTTTGCTTTGTCAGATTTGGCCAGCTCTCTAATTTATTTAGACATGTGAGTATCTTTTTGCACTGTGTTGTCTGTTCCTTCTTGGCTTTGAAGAGGATTTCTTTCCTTTTGTTGTTCAGCCTATTTATGCTAGGGGTCCACATGTTTGGTTATTTTTGCCAGTAGTAATAGGTTTGACGTGGACAGGTACTGCCTCCTCAATATAGCTATGAATGTGGTTGCACAGAGCTTTTGTGTACAGCTCAGTGTAGGCCTCAGTGTCATCTGAGTTCAGAGGGACTTGGAAGTTTGATAAGCTGTCACTTAGTCTGAGGTAATTGTTCTTAGCAAAGTTCTTAACAGATTTGGAGTGTGATCAGAATTCTAGGTTATTTTAATACCAAAACAGATCATTTTGTCATCAGATCTTACCATGGAGGAGTTAATGCATAGGAATACCCCCTTGTTCATGAGTATTAGGTCTAGGATATTTGTACCTTTAGTTGGGGGCTAATTAGTTGTCTAAAACCTCGGAGCAACTGAATTTTGGGTCATATAAGTCTTACAGTTTAATGAGGGGTAGTTGAAGTCACCTATAAGTATGGTGTTAGGCTGAATGTTAAGAGATTCCAATAGCTTTAGATAGGAGTTGTGGTTTTACACACTCATGTTAAGGAATCTGTAGCTAGCAAGGATATTCTGGGGGGGGGGTCACACCTTTGGTTTGTTGGGAATGGAGAAGCTCAAGTGAGTCATGTTGTTGGACTAGTCTATTAGTGCACTTGTCCTTTATGAACACTGAGACACCCCTCCCCTTTGTTTTATCTTGAGCCTAGGGGGGCTGAAATGTATGAAAGGCATTGTAGCCTTTGATAGCCAGGGTGCTTTCCATGTTTCCATGGGTGCACATATGTCTGCATTCATTCTCCAGATTGAGGAGTGCTTCCCAGGAGTGCAGTGTTTTATTTAAACATCTAGCACTGAGCAGCAGTACCTTTAGTTAGTCATACTTTTTATTATGCTAGGAGGGTTTAACAACTTGGCACAACCTAAAAAAGGCACTGTGAGGATAAATAAAGTTTTTTGTCAGTATCCAGAAGCCAAATGGTGACAAGTGCAAACCATCTCTGACAAAGCATTGTGGTTTGTCAGTCATATGTCCCCAGACTGACATATGCTGGATCCCCTTGTTGTGACACCAGAAACTAAGCCAACTGTTCAAGTCAATTATCTTTTTCTTGTACTGTGGCATCATCATCATTAGTGAAGGTAGGATGCTACTCAAGGCTAGATTCATACCTGCCTAGGACACATATTTTGAGAGCTCATGTCTTTCATCATGTAGTCCAGTGAGGTATATTTTGGGTCATTTATGCCCACATGGATTATGACCATGTCATACTGATACTTGTGGTTTAAAGACCTAAGTGCATGCATGATCTGACAGATTCTGGATCTAGACAGACAGCTCAGATCTTCTCCTTGTTTAGATTGGTAAGGGGGACATTGGCGTGTCTTTCAATGGAATCCCCAATAACTAGAATGTTTGGCTATGTGGTGTGTTGTCTCACAAGCTTGGAAGTGGGGCTACTATAATATTCAGTTATGCATTGTGTGAGGTGCTGCCTTTTTGGTGTGAATGGGACCACTTGAAGATGCTTTTAGGAGGTCTTGGAGGTGTGGGTAGATTACAAGTGAGTACCCCCACATGTCGATCTATGTGTTTGTTTCTTATTGTTGGTAGTGAGTGTTTTGGGTGCAACTCTTACAACCTGCCGGAAGCTCCAAAGGTGGTAGTGTCTCCATATTCTTAAAGGACACACACACCTCTAGACTGGTAGCTCAGCATAATGCATCCGGGATACTTCAGGTACAACTAACACTGGGTAAGACAGCGATACAAGTCATAGCCTGCTACAGAACCCCAAACATGTCCCTAGACTCTCACTCTGAGTTCCTAAGCACCCTGGAATCTATCAAGGTCCAACTCTATACTCTCATACTGGGTGACTTCAACTACCCTTTCATCAACTGGGAAAACTATTCAAGTACCATTGTACAGGCCCAATGCTTTCTGAAATTTATCAGTTCCAGTGCCCTAGACCAGCTCATTTGGACCCCCACTAGAGGAAGTAACATCCTCAACCTGGTTATCACTGACATGGGAGACCATTGCTCCACACCTATAGTCAATTCCTGCCTAGTTAAATATGACCACAAACTGATCATCATGGAAATCTTCATCTCACCTACACCCCAATCTAAGGTGACCACCCTGAAAAACTTCTCAAAAGCCGACTTTGGGCTTGTAAAAACAGAGGTGCTAACTTCTCAGCACCCATGCCAATGGAAAATAGCTGCATGACTGCTGAATCATACACCATTGCACTGTACAAGCATGTACACAAATGCATGGACCTTGCCATACCAAATAGAACTAAGATGTTCTCCTCCAAAAAAGGAAGCCAATCTGGTGGTCCTCAATCATCAATAAACTCTACAACAGAAGGAAGAAACTGTTGCAGAAAAAAATAAAGTCGCAAGACTGGAAAACCTCCCTTATCAGTCTCAACAAAAAGATGAGATCCCTTATCAAATCCTCTAAAGCCAGCTATGAAGGCAGAACTGCAGTTGATACCAAAACAACCACAAAGCCTTCTATAGCTATATCAAAAATCTCAAAGGCAATACCCAGATTTGCTCTGAGTTATTGTACAATGGCACCTCCTTTACTAAGCCAACAGATATAGCCAACATACTGGCTGGCAGATTCAGTGCCAGCTTTACCCCCCCCCCAAAGGGCCCTATCACAATACCAAAAGAAAGCCTGGTACTCACCATTCCTGCAGCACTGGTAAAAGCTGCATTGTCCAAAGCCAAGAATACAGTATCCATGGGACCTGATAATATCCCTGGATGCATCCTACATGAGCTACAAGATGAACTGTCACCACATCTGTGTGCCCTGTTCAATCACAGCCTTAACTCAGGCTACGTCCCTGATGAATGACGCACTGCTATAGTCATCCCATTCCATAAAGGAGGAGCAACTACAGACCCTGGGAACTATTGCCCCATTAGCCTGATGAGTCTGGTATGCAAATTTCTGGAGCACATCATCATGGACCTGCTTAACAAAGATATAGGCAATATCCAAACTCTTGACTCCACATGATTTGGCTTTGTCAAGGAGAGATCCTGCCTGCTGAACGTGGTTGACTTCTTTGAGGCAGTCACCAAGGCTGTGGTTGAGGGTAAGGCAGTGCATACAGCCTACCTCGACCTGGCCAAGGCCTTTGATACCATTCCCCACTCAGGTATCATTGATTCACCAAACTAGGCATCAATCCTTACATCACTAGGTGTGTTGCAAATTGGCTCACAGATAGGAACCACAGAGTGAAAGTTGTGGATTCCCAGTCAGACTGTCAACCAGTCACATGTGGAGTCCCACATGGCTTGGTCCAAGGCCTTTCCTGTTTAGCATCTACTTCTCAGAAGTCCAGACCAGCACAGAAGGACTCTGGCTGACCAAGTTCACTGATGACTGCAAGCTAGGAGTCGTTATCAACTCCCCAAGTAATGCAGACATCCTACAAAGGGGCCTCTCTGAGATCAGTGACTGCTGTCAGAACCACGGCCTGAAGCTTAACGTCAAAAAATGTGTTATCATCCCCTTTGGAAAAAAATCAGTTCCCATGAATTACCACGTTGATAGGATCCCACTGAACACTGAAGGGGACATAAGAGATCTGGGCACCCAGGTCGACAGACACCTCACCTTCGACCACCACCACCACCACATTGCCACTGTAGTCAGAAAGTCCTTCTACATGGCACATCTTATAACCAAAGGTTTTGCATCCAGGAAGAAAGAGGTCATCATCCCTCTCTACTCATCCCTCATTAGACCAATCATCAAATATAACGCCCCGTTTGGCATGTACCTGACCAGACACCTACAACAGCAGGAGAGGCCACAAAAGTACCTCACAAAAAGGATCCTAGGCCTTAAACACATGTCCTACATGGACAGACTCAAGAAACTTCAGCTGTTCTCAGTCTCTTATCATCTACTTAGAGGTGAACTCTGCTTGACTTACAAAGCCATGTCCGACCCAGCCCCACTTTAAATGCTACACATAAAGAAATCCCAATCCCCCCACGCCACACGCTCCAAAGATCACAACTTCATTACCACAATTAACAGAACATGCTGGAGGGACAGGTTCATCTCCCAAAGACTGTCCATGCTCCGGAATAAGCTTCCCATTCATGTCAAGCAGATCACCTCACTGGCCCTCTTCAAGAGAAATGTTGATGAGTGGATGGGTAACAAAAAATTCACTCCAGGGATCATTTCAGTTGCCCTACTGGATAGGGGCACTGTGAACTAACATGGGTGGCACAGTGCCTGGGAATTTTTTTTTTGGGCTAGGCTTGTAAAGGCTCCAGGGCCATTAGCCTAGTACACACCTATGAACCTGGTTTGAACTTTCATATGTGTACATATGAGAGCTTTGCCTCCAATGATATTGTGTATCTATGCCTCTCACTCACTGTGCTTGTCTGTTCTAAAATTAATGAATAAAATGGTTGTCAGTGAATATAAAACAGTTACTACATTATCTCATGATGCCAATATCCACTGGGCCAGAAGCTAAGATGACAGGGAAGCACCTACCCATTATGCCAGATGCTTAGTAGATGGGAAGGAGTAGGAGAGAGTCACTTAAACATCTAAGTGAGAGCATTTAGTAGTATAGTATTAAATGGCCTGCAGTGGTGTTGCCCCTTTGCACACTGCCACATCTTTGAACAGCTATGAGCAGTGAGAGACTATGGAGATCATTTTCTACAGAGGATTTTAAACTGGAGAGGTTTGCTTGTATACAAGGCAGGGTAACCATTTTTGTGCTATGTGCAAATATGGGGCTTTTATACCAACAGTATGAAAGAGTTTTACACAGTTAAGCCTTCAGGCCAATCAGATAAACACACAATAAGCCTTCCAGCAACAGACTCTAAATTGGATGGGTTGAATCTGCCCTCTACACCACCAGAGTACAGAATAAAGCCTTCTTAATGTAAGATAAACTGATTTTGAGCTCAAGTGCAGTAACAAATACTTTACAACAAAAGACAGAACTGAAGTACCATGAATCCATAGAATGTTTCCAGATACAAAAATATCAGCAGAATGAAAGACTTTTACACACTTAAGCCTTCAGGCCAATCAGATAAACACACATTAAGCCTTCCATCAGCAGTCCCTAAATTGGATGGGTTGCATCTGCCCTCTGCTCCCACCAGAGTGCAGAATAAAGCCTTCTTAATGTAAGATAAACTGATTTTGAGCTCAAGTTCAGTAACAAATACTTTACAACAAAAGGCAGAACTGAAGTACCATGAATCCATAGAATGTTTCCAAGTACAAAAATATCAGCGGAATGAAAGACTGTTACATAGTTAAGCCATCAGACCAATCAGATAAATGCACAATAAGCCTTCCACAATCAGCTTCCACCTTGGATGGGTTGAATAAGCCCTCTGCTTCCACCAGAGTGCAGAATAAAACCCTATTAATGTGAAACAAACTGGGATTGAGCCCAAGTACAGTAGCAAATGCTTTACAACAAAAAGCAGAGCTTCTGCAGTATCAGGAATCCTTGGAAATAAGTTCACAAACCTTATGAAAAGTTCCCAAATACAGAAGAATGTACACAAACATAGGAGAACTTCTACAAACACAGAAAAACTTTGCATAACTAAGAAATATTTTGGCAAACTCAGAACAGCTTTTGCAGTATCAGGAGGTAAGAAAATGTCAGAATAAACCAACCTACGAGCAGTGAGGTAACAACCAGATGGTGTTTCTTTAAGACGTCCAGGCTGAAAAACAGTAATAAATTCAAACAAATCAATAAATGCATCATAGGACTTTTAAATAGCATGTATATAGTTTGATCAAGTGCACAAAATATTCATATCAGATTTGTAGATCCACATATGGTTTTAGATGAAACCATGATCTTGTAGTCACAGGTCTCCTCCAGACTTGTTAGACATGATACTGACTTAGAACTCCTCCATATCCAACTTAATATTAAAATGCCTTATCATACAGGAACCCCTCTATGTCCCCTTTTCCCATACTTCTTTTCGAAAAATCATACAGAGTCCTTGTACAAACACAATTTCCCTAGGAAACATCAACTACCCCTCCATTAACTGGGAGACTTATACAATCCCAAACATGTATGCCCAGAAATTTCTAGATTTCATCAACATAAACTTTATAAACCAGCTAGACTTCACCCATTTCCATACAAAAATAAATGTAACTCTTACAATGCTAAAACTGCTCTTGGTAAATGTAACACTTTCTTTATTGCTTGATTTATTTGTTTTATGCATCCTTTGTTAACCAGGTTAGTCCCACTAGACTAGTATTTTCATTCTGGTCAAGAACAGAGGTGCTGTTTTTACTACAAGGGGAATTTGTCCAGGCTATATTTTTTTCGTTAAGTGTCTTGGGATCTTTTACATCTATTTGAGCTACCAGAAACTTAGGCAGATGTGGTCTCGGTTTAAAATCTCCTCCAAAGGAAGAAACAAGGAACTCCAGATCCTGAGCAAGTCAACCAATGAAAGATGTGAGGTACAAATAGCAGCCCAGGTGAAGGATAACCATAAAGCTTTCTTTAACTATGTTAGAAACATCAAAAACAATGTACAACACTTGCACATAACTAATAATAAATCATGCACTCAGAGCCAGAGGACACAGCCCATCTACTAGTGGAAAAATTTAGCTTCAATTTCACCTCCCCATCTATATTCCCACATCACATACCTACATCTATACTTCCATCTCAAATCTCCCAAGAACAAGTCCTCAAGGCACTATCCAAGGTTAAAATATACTATCTCCATGGTGCTGTGTAACAAAGTAGAATGCCTGATGGTCAGCCTTAAAAAGGACTTGTTAGAACCCACCACCCCATAGAAAATGTGCAATACCAGCTTCCAAATAGGCTTCATGATGCATGAATGGAATACAGTAACAGTCACCGCCTTGCACAAGGGTGACCATCAACTGACTTATATAACTATTGACCCAGAGGCCTGACCAGCCCCCCCCCCCTTGT
>NC_056745.1:24913731-24958731 GCF_019279795.1 Protopterus annectens
GGGATAGATATTTGCCCTTTTGGTGGGGGGGAGTTTGCGCTGAACCTGTCAGCTAGGATGTTGGCAATGTCTGTGGGTTTGTTGTATTTTTTGCCATTTTGGACTAATTCTGAGCATATCTGGGAATTCCCACCCAGGTTCCTAACATAACTAAAGAAAGCCTTGTGATTATCCTTAGTGTCCTGTGCAATTTTTCTCTCTAAGCTGGCCTTAGATGATTTTATGAGTGCCTGTATGTAGTTTTTTGCTAATACTGATCAGAGATGCCATTCCTTTTTGGGATTTTGCTCTATCATGTAGTAGCTTCCTCCTTCTATTGTATAGTTTGTTTATGGCTGGGGTCCACCAGACAGGACGTCTGCCTTTGGAGGATTGGGTCTTGGTTTTATTTGGGATTGCATGATCCATGCATTCTTGAAGGTGTTCATAGAATGCGTTTATAAAGGATTTTGCAGTCTGGGCCGTATTTTCCACAGGCCCGGGGGCTTTGAAGGATTCCACCTCAGTTTTGAGGAGTGTGAAATTTGCTTTAGAGAAGTTTTTCACTGCTTCACATGAGCTGGCAGCCTACTCCAAAGCGGTAGCAGTTTCTGGCAGACAAACCTGTCCCTCCAGCTCATCCTATTCAAGTTGCAGGTCATATTTAGGTCCCTGGAATAGGTAGCTCTTATCCTGTTTGATTTATGGATCTGCAGCAGATTCATTAGGACTGGGTTGGAGATTGCTCTGTAAGCCATGCATAAATCTCCCCTAAAAAGTCTATATGATACAGAGTACAGTGACAGGGACTTTAGTCACCCTGTGTAAGGCACATGCTGGTGTCCCTTGATCTTCTTTGTTAGAAACCTCTGAGGTGTCATGCTTCGTATGGTATGCCAAAAGGGGCATTATACTCAATTATGGGCTTAATTAGTGATGAGTATAGAGGGCTTAAAACTTCCTTTGCTCTAGAGAAGATGCCTTTGCTATCAAGTGTGCTACATAGAAGGCCTTACTTACAACAGGAGACACATGGTGGTCAAAGTTAAGGTCACAGTCTACTTCTGATCCCAGATCCCTTACCACTTTATTGGTACATAGGCCATAGTTGTTATTTGATAGTGTGAAGGGACATTGTTTTCACCGAAGGGAATGATGATGCATTTTTTTTTTCATTCAGTTTTTGACTGTGACTAAGACACAGTCATTTGTCTATATAAGAACCTCCTGAAGTATACTAACCTGATTTGGGGATTCAATAATTGCACTCAGTTTGCAGTCATCCACTGACTTTGTCAGCCACAGCCCGTTAGTTTTGGCCTGAATTTCTGAGAAGTATATAACAAATTGTAGGGAGCCCAGCACTGAACCTTGTGGCACCCCACTGGTGACAGGTCTGCTGGTTGATGTGGAGTCACCCACTTTGATAGTGTGTGACCAATTTGTGAGCCAGTTGGCAACCCATCTTACAACAATGGGGTTTACATTCAGTTTAGTAAGTTTATAGGAAATGCCTGAGTGTGGGATTGTGTGAAAGGCATTTGCCAAGTCAAGGTATGCTGTGTGCAGAGATTTGCCCTCGTCAATGGCCCTGGTCAAATTTTCAAATAAATCCACCAGGTTTAACAGGCAGGATCTGCCCTTGATGAAGTCAAATTGGGTCAGATCAAGGGTTGCAAGTCACCTACTGTACATCTTTATTTATGAGGTCCATGATGATATATTCCATGGCCTTCCAGATGAAGCTGGTCAGACTTATGGGTCTATAATTCCCTGGGTCTGTTGCTAAGCCACCTTTATGGAGAGGAATAACTGTTGTTGTTCTCCATTCCACAGGAACAAAGCATGTGCTTAGGCTATGACTGAATAGGGTACTTAATGATGACACTATTTCATGTTTTAGTTGGTTTAGAAGACAGCCTGGGATGCTGTCTCGTCCCATAGAGGCTGTGTTTTTTTTGCCAAAGATAAAGCTTTAATGACCTACTTTTCAGATATGTAGGATGGGGAGGAAGATGAGCGCAAGGTTTGCGATAAGTTTGGAGGGGATAAGGGAGTGAAATTACTGCCAACTGTCCACTAACAGGTTGGCTATCTCTGCGGGATAAGTGTGTGTGATACTGTTAGTCACTAGTTCGACCCATGCTTGGGTCCTACCTTTTAGGCTATACATAGCTATAAAAGGCCCTATGGTTATCCTTGGATATGATTGCTAGGTGTTTTCCAAAGTTACCCTTAGAGGACTTGACACATCTTATTCACATGTTAAGAATGAGGAGGGTGTTTTTCCATTGCTGGGGCCTTGCCTTAGTTTTCTTAGACAGCGATTTTTTGCATTTGTGCTAAAGTTTGTTGATACTTAATGTCCACCAGGGTGGCTTGTCTTTACTTGGGGGTCTGTCTTTGATTCTAGCTGGAAGAGCAGAGTCTACATTTTTATACAAATGACTGGACAGGGCTTCAGTGTAAGCTTTGGTGTAGTTACCACTTCCAGCTGGAGGTGGGGCTTGGAATGCATTTATACTTTCCCCTAGGAGGGTATAGTTTGCCTTGGTGAACTTTTTTAGTCTGACTTTGCCATTTGTGAGTTCTGGTGTTAGAGCTAGTTCAAAAGTGACTGATATGTGGTCAGATTTATCTAATGATGGTCCGACAGTTGCAGTAGTGCATCTGTTGTCATGTTAGTGAGGACCAGAGCTAGTATGTTTTCTCCTTTTGTTGGGGTTTGAACAATTTGTTCCAGAGAATTTGAGTTAACAACATCAAGGAACTTTTGTGCTAGTGAGTTAAGGCTAGAGTAGGTATCCCAGTTCATAGGTTCATAGGTTCATACTAGGCTATCTGCCCTAGGGCATTTATAAGCCTAGCCAGAATGTGTTTGGCTTTCGCCACCCATTTTAAATTTATTTTGCTATGCAATTTTTCGAGGTTAGTATACTGTGCCTCTGTCTAACAGTGACACAGAAGTAATACCTGGGGTAAACCTACGATCTCCCATCCACTCATCAAGATTCCTCTTGAAGAGAGTCAGTGAGGGACTCTGCCTAACCTGGACTGGGATTTTATTCCAGAGTGAAGGGAGCCTCTGGGTTATGAATCTGTCCCTCCAGCATGTCCTATTTATTTCAGTGCTGAGGTTCAAGTCTCGAGCGTAGCTCGATGGGATTTGGATTTTCTGAGGTGCAGCATGTCCATTAATTCTGGGTTGGACATGGCTTTATACGTCAGGCACAGATCGCCTCTGAACAGGTGGTATGTCACTGAGTAGAGCTCGAGTTTCTTTAACCGGGCAGCATATGGCATCTGTTTGAGCCCTTTGATCCTCTTGGTGAGGTACTTTTGGGGTCTTTCCAGTTGCTGCAGGTGTCTGGTAAGGTACATCCCAAAAGGGGCATTGTACTCAATTATGGGCCTGATGAGGGATGAGTAAAGAGGCATGATGTGAATCCCTTCATGATTAGGTGGGCTATATAAAATGTTTTTCTAACCACTTTGGCCATGTGGTTGTCAAATGAGAGATTGCTATCAACTTGGGTCCCCAGGTCCCTAATTACTTCTTCTGTAATTAATGGATTACCACCTATGAGGTAATTTGTGGGCACTTTGTTTTTGCCAAAGGGGATGACTATACACTTTTTGGCATTTAGCTTGAGGCCATGGCTCTGGCACCAGTTGACTGTTTCTATGAGGCCCTTTTGGAGGATGCTTGTGTCGGCTGGAGAGTCGATTATGGCGCCCAGTTTGCAGTCATCTGTGAACTTGGTCAGCCACAGTCCTTCCATGTTGGCCTGTACCTCCGAGAAATATATACCGAACAAGAGAGGTCCCAGGACTGAGCCTTGTGGGACACCACTTGTAACTGGTTTGGAGTCTGACATGGCTCCAGCAATTCTAACCATGTGGGTTCTGTCCTTGAGCCAGTTTGCAATCCATCTAGTGACGTAGGGGTTTATATTTAAGCTGGTGAGCTTATCTATAATGCCCGAGTGGGGTATTGTATCGAAGGCTTTTGCGAGGTCCAGGTAGGCTGTGTGGACCACCTTCCCCTCGTCAATGGCCTCGGTGACTGTTTCAAAGAAATCAACCAGGTTTAAGAGGCAGGATCTGCCCTTAACAAAGCCGAACTGGGTAGGATCCAGTGTTTGTAGGTCCCCAATATCTTTATTTATGAGGTCCATGATGATCCTTTCCATAGCTTTGCAGACCAAGCTAGTCAGGCTTATGGGGCGATAGTTTCCAGGATCCGTTGAGGCACCACCTTTATGGAGAGGGACCACTGTTGCTGTGTGCCACTCTTTGGGCACATATCCTGTAGTAAGGCTGAGATTGAACAGTAGTTTTATGTTTGGGTTTAGCTCTTCTTGGAGTTCATGTAGGATGCAGCCCGGGACACCATCTGGTCCCATTGATGCTGTGTTTTTTGCTTTGGAGAGGGCAGCTCTTACCTGAGCATTTGAGATGTCAGGGGGGGCAGCACTCTGCTGGGATAGATATTTGCCCTTTTGGTCAGGAGTGGGAGGAGAAGTTTGCGCTGAACCTGTCAGCTAGGATGTTGGCAATGTCTGTGGGTTTGGTGTATTTTTTGTCATTTTGGACTAATTCTGAGCATATCTGGGAATTACCACCCAGGTTCCTAACATAACTAAAGAAAGCCTTGTGATTATCCTTAGTGTCCTGTGCAATTTTTCTCTCGAAGCTGGCCTTAGACAATTTTATGTGTGCCTGTAGTTTTTTGCTAATACTGATTAGTGATGCCTTCCCTTTTTGGAATTTTGCTCTATCATTTAGTAGCTTCCTCCTTCTATTGTATAGTTTGTTTATGGCTGGGGTCCACCAGACAGGACGTCTGCCTTTGGAGGATTGGGTCTTGGTTTTATTTGGGATCGCATGATCCATGCATTCCTGAAGGTGTTCATAGAATGCGTTTATAAAGGATTCTGCGGTCTGGGCCATATTTTCCACAGGCCCGGGGGCTTTGAAGGATTCCACCTCAGTTTTGAGGAGTGTGAAATTTGCTTTAGAGAAGTTTTTCACTGTGGTTTTCTGGGCAGGGGGTGGGGTCGGGATGTGAATATCCAGTGAGATTAGTTTATGGTCTGATCTTACCAGTGAGGGATACACTTCTGCTTTGGAGCATAGAGTCCCCATGTTGGTGATGATCAGGTCCAGTATGTTTTCCCCTCTTGTGGGAGTGGTAACAAGTTGTTCCATAGCATTTGAGTTTATAAATTCTAGGAACCTTTGGGCTAGGGTGTTGGAGCTAGAGTAATGCTCCCTGTCTATGTTTGGGTAGTTGAAGTCGCCCAATGTAATGGTGTTTGGAGAGACCTTCATATTTTCCAGTGTTCTCAGGAAGGCCGAGTGGGGTTCCTGGGTTTGGGAGGGTGGTCTGTAGCAGGCTATAAACTGGAAGGCAGTTTTACCCACTGTTAGTTGCACATGGATAGTCTCTGATGCTTCGTGCTTTGCCACCAACCTGGAGGTGTGGGTATCTTTGATGAATATCGATACTCCCCCTCCTTTTATGGTTCGGTCCAAGTTTTGGGGCCGAAAAGCATGGTATGAGGTATGACCTGGTAGTGCTGGTTTGCTCTCGGGAGCCCTGAACCAGGTTTCTGTTACTGCACAGATATCGATGTTCTCCATGCTAAGGAGAGTTTTGAGTGCATGCATCTTGAGGTTTAGACTACTGGCGTTGAGTAGCATTACTCTTAGTTTCTTATCCCTTGTGATACCTATGGAGGTGGGTTTGTCTTTTGAGCCTTGCCTAAAAAAGGCACTATGGGGGTAGCAAGAGCCTTTGCCAATATCCAAAAGCCCAGGGGTGACAGGTGCAAGCTGTCCCTAGCGAAGCATCGTGGCTTGTCGAGCATATCATCCCAAGCTGACAGGCATTGGATCCCCTTTGAATGACACCAGTACTTAAGCCAGTTGTTGAAATTGATCATCTTGTCTTCATATTGTGGCATCATTCTTGGTGAGGGTAAGATGCTACTCAAGGTCAGGGTCATACCGGCCTGGGCTACATGCTCAGAGAGCTCCTTTATGTCTCTTTTCATGTAGTCCAGGGAGGTACGTCTCAGGTCATTCACACCAGCATGGACAATGACTGAGTCATATTTGTACTTGCCTTGGAGTGACCTGAGTGCTTGTGTTATGTGGTGGATCCTAGCACCCGACAGGCTGCTCACCGTGACCCTCTCCTTGTTCAGCCTGGTGAGCGGAACGTCAGTGTGCCTGACGAGAGTCACCTATTACAAGTGTATCAGGTGTGTTGTTTAGTCTTAAGGGCTGTGACTGTTTGGCACACTGGCTTTGTGAGATATCTGTTGCACGTGTTTTATTTTGGGGTAGCGGCTGCTTGGGTGTCTGCTTTAGAGGTCTCTGCTGCTTCGGCAGATCTTTATTTAGAGCCTCCGAGTATGTTTTTGTGTGATTATGTGTTTGGTTTGCTATCGTGGTAGGTCTATGTGAGACTGGAATTGTAGTGAGTGTGGTTTCCTTCTCCTCCTGACTGGTTATGCCAGTACTGAGTTGAGAGAGCTTAGCCTCCAGTTTGGCTATATGGTTGCATCTCTCACATGTGTTGGAATTTGTTGGGAGGAGGAGAGGGTTGTCTGTGTACATGAGGCAGTTGTAACATTGCCTGAAGATTCCCAGATTCACCAGCTGGACCAGAGGAGATTGACAACTGACCTTTGGACATGCTAGAATAATATTGGGAATTCCTTAATAATTGAAAACCAGGGCCAGTGGGGAGTGAGGGTGTAGTGCTTTTAATTTTTAGTGCTGACTTATATAATTGCTTTAGTGAGCAAGTGCCAGGTAACTTAAGTGCAATGTGTTACAGGTAACTTAAATGCAAAAATGACAAACAGTAACTTTCTTTCAAGTGAAACAAGGAAATAAGTACAGTAAGCAATGCAGATATCACTAGTGATCCACAGAAGCGCTGAGAAGCCACGTATTAGGTGGAATTAGCGTTCCAGGGAAATAACAAGCAAACAACAAGCATATAAACAAAGCTAGATTCAGCAGGCCTGGATCTAGTCTATGCTACAGCAAACAAAGTGTACCAATTTCAGTAAGATACAGTTCAAATATCCAGGCACTATAAACCTTTAACCAGAAATTCCCAGCTCAGAAGGGCAGAGTCCAGCCTCTTCTCCCACAAGAGTGCAGACCACAAACCTTCTTAATGTAAAATAACTGGCCTGAAGCCCAAGTGCTTAAACCAGAACTAATACACTTTAAGAATAACAGACACTGGGCTCTCAATCAGCAGTTCCCAATTTAGAAGGATGAAAGCTACCTGTCCTGCCACCACAGTGCATGCCACAAACCTTCCTAATGTAAAACAACTGGTCTGAAGCCCAAGTGCTTAATCCAAAAGACTTAGAATGATAGCTACACTTTAATCAAGTTACTACCAAGCAGTAATAAATACAATTGAATACTTTAGAGAATGCCTGGATTAGTGCTCAAGTTACACAAACAAAGCTAGATCCAGCAGACCCGAATCCAGTCTATGCCACAGCAAACAAGGCGCACCAACTTCAGTAAGAAGCAGTTCAGATATGCATGCACTATAAGCCTTCAACCAGAAATTCCCAGCTCAGAAGGGCAGAGTCCAGCCTCTCCTCCCACAAGAGTGCAGACCACGAACCCTCTTAATGTAAAATAACTGGCCTGAAAGCCCAAGTGCTTAAACTAGAATTAATACACTTTTAGAATAACAGACACTGAGCCCTCAGTCAGCAGTTACCAACCTAGAAGGATGTAAGCTACCTGTTCTGCCACTACAGTGCAGACCACAAACCCTCTCAGTGCAAAACTGGTCCGAAGCCCAAGTGTTTAAACCAAAAGGCTTAGAATGAGTTACACCAAGCAGTAATAAATACAATTGAGTACTTTTAAGATGATGCAAAAGTAAAAAAAAAGTAGGTAGAAACACAAGTACAGTAAAAGCAGATTAAATTTTTTTTTTTTCTGAACAAGTGCTGAGATCAAAGGAACAGATTTGAGTGCTGAAACTAGAAAACTGGCTAGTTATAAGAAAAAAAAACTAAGCTAGAAGGCTTCCCTCCAACACAGAAGGGCTTGGGGGCTCAGAAGCCTACAAATAGTCTATACAGGAAAGGCAGGAAACAAGCTTAAATTTTTTTTTCTTTTTTTCTGTTTCCCAGATGCTCTCTTTGTACACAGTAGGAGTGCCTGAAATCAGAATATGATCTCACTGCACTCAGTTGAGTGAGCAAATGAGATGGGCCCAGAAGGAGTATCCAAACACAAATTTACAAGAGGGGCGGGCAGTTACAAGGCCACTAAGATTAACTGAAGAGCAGAGTCAAAACTTCCAGTTCAGTTAATATTCCTTCCACACAGTTAAAATCAATTTAAATACTGTATTTTTTGAAAAAAAAAAGAGCAGATAAAGGTACTTAAATTCTCTTATACGTCCAGTTGAATACAGCAAGTTCTTAGCCGGCCAAAGCTGAGGTTTTTAAGCAGAAAATATTTCACACTGTACCACTTAAATAGGCAAGGACAGGAAATCAAAGAATGTGACTACCCCCACACCTGTAATTACTAGCAAATAACAAAATTCAGCAAACACTGATTAACTTCCAGTTCAGCTAATATTCCTTCCACTTAGTTAAAATCAATTTAAATACTGTATTTTTTGAAAAAAAAGAGCAGATAAAGGTACTTAAATTCTCTTATACGTCCAGTTGAATATAGCAAGTTCTTAGCTGGCCAAAGCTGAGGTTTTTAAGCAGAAAATATTTCACACTATACCACTTAAATAGGCAAGGACAGGAAATCAAAGAATGTGACTACCCCCACACCTGTAATTACTAGCAAATAACAAAATTCAGCAAACACTGACTAACTTCCAGTTCAGCTAATATTCCTTCCACACAGTTAAAATCAATTTAAATACTGTATTTTTTTGAAAAAAAAAAAGAGCAGATAAAGGTACTTAAATTCTCTTATGCATCCAGTTTGAATATAGCAAGTTCTTAGCCGGCCAAAGCTGAGGTTTTTAAGCATGGTGGGATAATTGAAATCCCCCATGAACATAGTGTTTGTCTATATTTGGACTGAGTCTAGTTTGGTCAAGTAAGCCTCATGTGCATCATGATCCATGGAGGGGGATCTATAACTAGCTATGACTTGAATGGGGGTCTTACCCACAGTAATCTGAATTTGGAGTAACTCCATGGAGCTGTCCAGTCTAACTAGTTAGGAGGTAATTTATCTCTTATATAGATAGAAACACTGCCTCCTTTGGTTTGCACAAGTTCGCCTTGCAGTCTAAAGGTGCTGAAGGTTTTGTAGCCTTGCAAAGCCAGGGTATTCTCTGAAGCCTTGAACCAGGCTTCTCTGACTGCACAGACTACTACATCTTCTACTGATAGAAGTGCTTCCAGGGTGTGCAGCTTTTGGTTTAAACTCCTAGCGTTTAACAGCATAACCCTTATTTTGTTATGACTGGCAATTTTCACATCAGCAATTTTGTTTTTGAGACCTTGCCTAAAAGAGGAACTATGGGGGAGGCAAATGCCTTTGCCAGCAGCCAAAAGCCTAGTGGTACCAGGTCAAACCAGCTCTGAAAAAGCAGCGAAGTTTGCCGACCATGTCATCCTAGGCAGACTGAAACTGGATCCCCTTTGAATGACACCAAAAACTAAGCTAATTATTGAAATCAATCATTTTTTGTTTATACTGTGGCATCATTCTAGGTGAGGATAATATATTGCTCAAGCCTAGGGACATACCTGCCTGGGACACATACTCAACAGCTGAATCATGTCTCTCTTCATATATTCCTGTGATGTACATCTGATGTCATTCAGTCCAGCATGAGCTATAACAGAGTCATAATGGTACTTGTTGCCAAAAGACCTGAATGCATGTGTGATCTAATGAATCCTGGCACCAGACAAACAGCTGACTGTGACTTTCTCTTTATCTAACCTGGTGAGTAGAACATCTGTGTGTCTCACTATGGAGTCTCCAATGAAAAGAAAATTTGGTTTTTGAGTGTTACACCTTAAGGGCATGGTAGGTGAGACACTGGTGTGTTGCTATGTGTCTTGGGTGCTGTGGGAACTTAGTTGTAGCAGTTTTGTTTTCTGCAGGTCTCTGGTGTTTCACTAAACTTTTAAGAGAACCTCAGTGTGTGTAAATTTATGCATTTGATGCATACTATGTGGATGAGTAGTGGTACTATGTGTATGAGTAGTGGTACTATATGCATGAGTAGTGGTACTATGTGTATGAGTAGTGGTACTATGTGCATGAGTAGTGGTAGTATGTGTATGAGTAGTGGTACTATGTGTATGAGTAGTGGTACTATGTGCATGAGTAGTGGTACTATGTGCATGAGTAGTGGTAGTATGTGTATGAGTAGTGGTAGTATGTGTATGAGTAGTGGTACTATGTGCATGAGTAGTGGTACTATGTGCATGAGTAGGGTAGTATGTGTATGAGTAGTGGTACTATGTGTATGAGTAGTGGTACTATGTGTATGAGTAGTGGTATTATGTGCATGAGTAGTGGTACTATGTGCATGAGTAGTGGTACTATGTGTATGAGCAGTGGTACTATGTGCATAAGTAGTGTACTGCGTGCATGAGCAGTGGTGGGAGAGTTTACAACCTCTACAGTGTTACTGTTTCAAGTGATAGAGAGCTGGGATTCAAGATTCTTGGTGTAGCTACATCTCTTGCACTCTGTACTAGAGTGAGTTATTAGTAGAGGGTTGTCAGTGTACATGAGGCAGTTGCTACACTGCCTCAGGAAACACAAGTCGACCAGGCTGGCAGGAGAAACAGGGATAGTCCAGCTGTCCATAATGTTAGGTTTGAAGAGCTGTTATCTCAAAGGGGGTGCTTTCAGAACTGATCTAGGAGGTGTTCTGTAGATGGATATTTCTGGTGGTGGTTTTTGGCTGGTAGTTTAACAGGTCATGGCTCATTAGCAATACTTCTTAGACCAGAAATATACTAAAGATGAGGACTACACTAATGTACTATGGCTGTATCTAAGGGGAAACATTGTTGAAATTATCTGTCCAGCTATGGTGCATAATTATGTGGTGCTGCATGACACACAAACAAGCAGAACCCCACTCAAATGTAGGGTTTAAATACCAGAGGTGAAAACTTAAAACAAAAATAAAAAACTCAAAAGAACTAATGAGAGTGCTTACTCCAAGCCCTAGACCAACCAGCTTTCACCAGACAGGTTCCAATCAGTACACTTTTCTCACAAGGGTGCAGAAGGGCCCCTTCCAATCAAAGACAGCTTGGAAAATGTGCTTAGAATACAGTAGCCACTAAAATCAGATCCAGATGCAGCAAAACTGTATCTGGACTATGCTACAGCTACTATCTACACTAATTTAGGTGGCAAACACTAAAAAATGTTTAAACAACAGAAAAACCGCAGTGAGACACTAAATAATATTTTAAATATCTAAAAGCAGCAAGGAGATACTAAATAGTTTTTTAAAGAGCAAAAAATTGGCTATACTTTAATCACCGTAACATATTAAAGACCTTTGCTTAGTCACTCCCCCCACCTGTTAACATACAGGTAATATTTCAACAACCTACTTTATTTCCAAATAGATTGCCAAAATGTTTCTCCCAAATCTTACATATTCTGACAGCTTCCTAGTTATTCTCCTTCTCCCACCATTATTATCCTTACCTGCCTCGCTACCTCATATCAATGCCCCCTCGCACACAGACACCCTACACCTACTATAACCTACCCCCAAACCAAACTCTCTACAATCCCATCACTTTTTCTTCATTCTAACATCACCTTGTATAGAATTAAGATATTACAACTACCCGCACTCCCTCTAAAAACTAAATCAAAAACCTGCCACCAATACAACCACTTTAATTCTCTCAAAATACTCATTTTGAATCTACTACTATCATGTGATGTATACCCCAACACCGTCATCTCTGTCGAACCTCACACCAGGAGTTATTATCGATGACCAACTAAAGTTTGACCTCCCTATTCAGCAGTACAACAAAAAGACACATCAAAACTTATGCTTGGTATATAGGCATAAATAATTCCTCACAAGAGTCTCTAGGGTCTCCCTTGAATAAGCATTCCTACTTCCCACCCTTCTTTACACCGCCCCTAGTCTCATTAATATCTAATCCAGTTTTCTGATGAAACTGGAGCTCACCTATAATAAAATTACATGATTTGCCTCTAACCAAACCTACTGCCCTCACCACTGCCTTGCCTTGAAAAACCTGCAGTGGCTGGACTTTCATCATCAAATCCTACTACCCCAGCTTCTCATAGCTCATTCTATCTTACATAAACCCTCCTCCTGTCCCTCTCTTGCTACCCTCATCCAGCCCTATACTCCCAACCGCACTCTCCATAGCACCCAATAGCATCTTCTGCAAGTTTATGCACAAAAAAAAAAATTGGTAAACTCCTCCACAGCTACTCAGTGGCAAATGATTGGAATAGATTACCACCAAGTGTTAGACAGATCTCTAACCCCAACTCTTTCAAAACAACACCAAAGGAAACTCTACATATATCATGGCCATGCTTATGTTTTGACCCAACTTAATAAACCTCCCCTCCTATAATACTATTGCCGCAACCTTTTCTCCCATTTCTCCCTACCTCTGCTTCTAATAAAGTCTACTAATAGTCAGTAGTTCCTACAGCTTCCTGTAGTCTTGAAAATCGGCTCTTGCTCTGGGATTATCTCCTGTTTATATATTTGTTACTTTGTGTTTTACAAACACATCTATATCTTCTGCATTCTGCTTACTATTTTATGAAACATCGTACTATACTATGGTTTCACTTTAAAAACCATTTTCAAGCATGTTGTTTCAACAGACATCTCATACAAATTGTGATTATTGTAATATTAGTTATAACTCTGTATGTGATTACTTTTGTTACTTGTACTTTTTGGAGCTTTTGTCCTCAGACCTCCACTGAAAAAGGGCTGCAGCCAAGATTGACTAACCCAGCTAACAAATGTCAAATAAATAAATATTTAAAGCACTGCTTGGTGGGGAAACAGAACAAACAGAACAGATGTTTTGCAAACAGTGAAAAGTAGCAACAATTACTTTGCAAATGGTGAAAATAACCAAAAAACTTTGCAAACAGTGAAAACAGCAACAAAATATTATTTAACAGGCACAGTAAGGCAGACAAATGCAGTACAAACAGTGCAGTTTAATTTACAGTATTAAAAAACAGTATTATATAGGCAGAGTACAATAAAAAGTGCAGTAAATAGTATAATCAAGCAAAAAACAGGCAACTTATATTTTTGGAAGCTCAGAAGCCTCTAGTCATCTGGTATCCCAGTTCAGAGTTGTGGCTGGTAGCCCACCTCAGTTTAGCTTGGATCAAACAAAGAGAGGAGCATAATCTGCACCTAAAATAGTGCAGAAAGTGCACCCAGCAAGGCAAAGTGAAAGAGATAATCTGTCCCTAAAATGCTGCAGAAAGTGTATCCAGCAAGGCAAAGTGAAAGAGGTAATTTGTCTCTAAAACAGTAAACAGTATGCCCAGTGAGGCAGTGTGAAACAAATAATCTGTTACTGAAAATGTATAGAGAGTGTAATCTGTCACCAAGAGAGCACAGAGAGATTGTGTGTTGAGCAAGCAGAGGGAAGAGATAATCTGTTAATAAAGTAGTACACAGACCACATATTCAGCATAAAAAAAGAAAGAGGTAATCTGTTGCTAAAATAGTACAGAGAGTGCACCCAGCAGGGGAATGCAAACTAGGTAATCTGTCACTAAAATAGTACAGAGCACAACCAGCAAGGGAAAGTGAATAGTACAGTCAGTGCACCCAGCAAGGGAAAGTGAAATAGGTAATCTGTTACTAGCATAGTAAAGAGAGTGCACCCAGCAAGGGGAAGTGAAAGAGGTAATCTGTCACTAAAATAGTACAGAGAGTGCACCCAGCAAGGGGAAGTGAAAGAGGTAATCTGTCACTAAAATAGTACAGAGAGTGCACCCAGCAAGGGGAAGTGAAAGAGGTAATCTGTCACTAAAAGAGTACAGAAAGTACACCCAGCAAGGGGAAATGAAAGATGTAATATGTAAAAATAGTAGAGACAGCATGCCCCTCAAGGCAGTGTGAAAGAGGTAATATGTCACTAAAACAGTACAAAGTGTGACAAGCAAGCAAAGTACAAGAGATACTCTGTCACAAAAACAGTACAGAGAATGTGCCCATGGAAGTGAAAGAGGTAATCTGTCACTAAAATAAAAAAGAGTTTGCCAAGTGGGCCAAGGTGAACAGGTAATCTGTCACCAAAACAGTGCAGAGAGTGTGATGAGAAAGGAAAGGAAAACAGGTAATCTGACACCATGCCAAGAAGGGGAATATGAAAGAGGCAATCTGTAACAAAAACCGTACAGGCAGCAAAACCAGCAATTGTGAAAGAGGTAATATGTCAGTAAAATAATACTGATAGTGCACCCAGCAAGGGAAAATGAAAGAGTTAATCTGTTACTAAAATAGTACAGAGAGTGTACCCAGCAAGGGAAAGTGAAAGAGGTAATCTGTTACTAAAATAGTACAGAGGGGGCACACAGCAACAGAAAGTGAAAGAGGTAAGCTGTTGCTAAAATAGCACAGAAAATGCACCAGCAAGGCAAAATGAGAGGCAATCTGTAACAAAAATCGTACAGACAGCAAACCCAGCAATTGTGAAAGAGGTAATCTGTCAGTAAAATAGAACTGAGAGTGCATGAGAAAGGGAAAGTGAAAGAGGTAATCTGTTACTAAAATAGTACACAGAGTGCACCCAGCAAGGGAAAGTGAAAGAGGTAATCTGTCACTAAAATAGTACAGAGAGTGCACCCAGCAAGGGAAAGTGAAAGAGGTACTCTATTACTAAAAATAGTACAGAGAGTGTACCCAACAAGGGAAAGTGAAAGAGGTAATCTGTCACTAAAATAGTACAGAGAGGGCACCCAGCAACAGAAAGTGAAAGAGGTAATCTGTCAAGTGTACCCAACAAGACATGCCTGCCAAGGGAATGGGAAAGATACAATCTATCACTAAAATAGTGCTGAGCACGGAAAAGAGAAACTTGTGATCTGTCACTAAGGCAATATAAGGAGCACATCCAGCAAGGCAGAGTGAAAGAGGTATATGTCAATAAAATAGTACAGACAGCGCATCAAGTAAGGCAGAGTGAAAGAGGTAAGATGTCACTAAAATAGTGTTAAATAAGTGAGAGCAGAAAAAACTTGAATTATTTGTCAGAATGTGTTATTCTCTTTTGAGAGAATTATATTATCGAACATCTGTGTCGCCACATATAAGGAAGTAACTTGCCTTCCAACGACGTATAAACTATACACAGGAAATGAGGACAACAGTGTTTATAGTCATTTAGAAATTTATTTAGAAGAAAACTAAATTATGGCAGTAGAACAGGTGATTAACCACCAAAATAGTACAGAGTGGATGTGTCAAGCAAGTAAATTGAATGAGGTAATCTGTCACTAAAATAGTGCAGAGTGTACCTAGGAAATTTAAAAAAATGGTAATATGCCACAAAAATAGTATAGTGTATGCCCAGCAGGGCAGACTAGCACAGGTTATTGGACACTAAAATAATAGAGACAGCATGCCCCTCAAGGAAGTATGAAAAAGGTAATCTGTCACTAAAATAGTATAGAGTGTGACAAGCAAGCTACGTGCAAGAGATATTCTGTCACATAAACAGCACATAGAATGTGCCCATCAAGGTGAAAGAGGTAATCTGTCACTAAAATAATAGAGTTTGCCAAGTGAGACAGGGTGAAACAGGTAATGTGTCACCAAAAGAGTGCAGAGAGTGTGATGAGAAACTAAGGATAATAGGTAGTCTGACACGATGCCAAGAAGGGGAATATGAAAGAGGCAATCTGTAACAAAAACAGTGTGAAAGTCAGTGTGAAAGAGGCAATCTGTAGCTAAACAGTGTGAAAGTCAGTGTGAAAGAGGCAATCTGTAGCTACACAGTACAGACAGCAAACTCAACAATTGTGAAAGAGGTAATCTGTCAGGAAAAATAGTACTGAGAATGCACCCAGCAAAGGAAAGTGAAAGAGGTAATCTGTCACTAAAATAGTACAGAGAATACACCCAGCAAGGGAAAGTGAAAGAGGTAATCTGTCACTAAAATAGTACAGAGAGTGCACCCAGCAAGGGGAAGTGAAAGAGGTAATCTGTCACTAAAATAGTACAGAGAGTGCACCCAGCAAGGGGAAGTGAAAGAGGTAATCTGTCACTAAAATAGTACAGAGAGTGCACCCAGCAAGGGGAAGTGAAAGAGGTAATCTGTCACTAAAATAGTACAGAGAGTGCAACTAGCAAGGGGAAGTGAAAGAGGTAATCTGTCACTAAAATAGTAAAGAAAGGAACATAGGTAATCTGACACGATGCCAAGAAGGGGAATATGAAAGGGGCAATCTGTAACAAAAACAGTGTGAAAGTCAGTGTGAAAGAGGCAATCTGTAGGTAAACAGTACAGACAGCAAACCCAACAACTGTTAAAGAGGTAATCTGTCAGTAAAAATAGCACTGAGAATACACCCAGCAAGGGAACGTGAAAGAGGTGATCTGTTACGAAAATAGTACAGAGAATACACCCAGCAAGGGAAAGTGAAAGAGGTAATCTGTCACTAAAATAATACAGAGAGTGCACCCAGCAAGGGGAAGTGAAAGAGGTAATCTGTCACTAAAATAGTACAGAAAGTGCACCCAGCAAGGGGAAGTGAAAGAGGTAATCTGTCACTAAAATAGTACAGAGAGTGTACCCAGCAAGGGGAAGTGAAATGGGTAGTATGTCTCTAAAATAGTACAGATTGTTCCCAGCGAGACACAGTAAAACATGTAATCTTTTATCTGAATAGTACAGACAGCATCCCCACCAAGGCAGTGTGAAAGAGATTATCACTCACTAAAATAGCACAGACAGTGCACCTAGCAAGGCAGAGTGAAAGAGGTAATCTGTTACTAATAAAGTTCAGAGAGTGCACCCAGCAAGGGAAAGTGAAAAAGGTAATCTGTCACAAATATAGTTCAGAGAATGTGAGTTTATGTCAAACAGGGAAAGTAAAAGAGATAAACTGACATTAAATATATGGAAAGAGTGTATTAAGAAACAAAAGTGAAAATAATGCAGACAGCACACACAACAAAGCAGTGTAAGTACAGTGTGCCAAGCGAGGCAGAGAGAATCAGGTTATCTTTCACAAGAACAGTATAAAGAGTGTGTGTGTGTGTGTGTGTGTGTGTGTGTGTGTGTGTGTGTGTGTGTGTGTGTGTGTGTGTGTGTGTATGTTGAGAAAGGGAAAGTGAAAGAAGTAATCTGTCACTAAAGTAGTACAGATGATGGGTGTTCAGCAAAAAGTGAAAACAGTAAAGACAGCACTCCAAACAAGGCAGTGTGAAAGAGGTAATCTGTCACTAAAACAGTACAATCGTGGGTGTTGAGCAAGAAAAGTGAAAACAGTAAAGACAGCACTCCAAACAAGGCAGTGTGAAAGAGGTAATCTGTCACTAAAACAGTACGATCGTGGGTGTTGAGCAAGAAAACAGAAAACAGTGAAGACAGCACTCCAAACAAGGCAGTGTGAAAGAGGTAATCTGTCACTAAAACAGTACGATCGTGGGTGTTGAGCAAGAAAAGTGAAAACAGTGAAGACAGCACTCCAAACAAGGCAGTGTGAAAGAGGTAATCTGTCACTAAAACAGTACGATCGTGGGTGTTGAGCAAGAAAACAGAAAACAGTGAAGACAGCACTCCAAACAAGGCAGTGTGAAAGAGGTAATCTGTCACTAAAACAGTACGATCGTGGCTGTTGAGCAAGAAAAGTGAAAACAGTGAAGACAGCACTCCAAACAAGGCAGTGTGAAAGAGGTAATCTGTCACTAAAACAGTACGATCGTGGGTGTTGACCAAGAAAAGTGAAAACAGTAAAGAAAAAACTCCAAACAAGGCAGTGTGAAAGAAGAAATCTGTCACTAAAACAGACCGATCGTGGGTGTTGAGCAAGAAAAGTGAAAACAGTGAAGACAGCACTCCAAACAAGGCAGTGTGAAAGAGGAAATCTGTCACTAAAACAGTACGATCGTGGGTGTTGGGCAAGAAAAGTGAAAACAGTGAAGACAGCACTCCAAACAAGGCAGTGTGAAAGAGGTAATCTATCACTAAAACAGTACGATCATAGGTGTTGAGCAAGAAAGTGAAAACAGTGAAGACAGCACTCCAAACAAGGCAGTGTGAAAGAGGTAATCTGTCACTAAAACAGTACGATCGTGAGTGTTGAGCAAGAAAAGTGAAAACAGTGAAGACAGCACTCCAAACAAGGTGGTGTGAAAGAGGTAATCTGTCACTAAAACAGTACGATCGTAGGTGTTGAGAAAGAAAAGTGAAAACAGTAAAGACAGCATTCCAAACAAGACAGAATGAAACAGGTAACCTGTCCCAAAAACACTACGACCATGGGTGTTGAACAAGAAAAGTGAAAACAGTGAAGACAGCACTCCAAACAAGGCAGTGTGAAAGAGGTAAACTGTCATTAAAACACAATGATCGTGGGTGTTGAGCAAGAAAAGTGAAAACAGTGAAGACAGCACTCCAAACAAGGCAGTGTGAAAGAGGTAATCTGTCACTAAAACAGTACGATCGTGGGTGTTGAGCAAGAAAAGTGAAAACAGTGAAGACAGCACTCCAAACAAGGCAGAGTGAAAGAGGTAATCTGTCACTAAAACAGTACGATCGTGGGTGTTGAGCAAGAAAAGTGAAAACAGTGAAGACAGCACTCCAAACAAGGCAGTGTGAAAGAGGTAATCTGTCACTAAAACAGTACGATCGTGGGTGTTGAGCAAGAAAAGTGAAAACAGTGAAGAGAGCATTGAAACAAGGCAGTGTGAAAGAGGTAATCTGTCACTAAAACAGTACGATCGTGGGTGTTGAGCAAGAAAAGTGAAAACAGTGAAGACAGCACTCCAAACAAGGCAGTGTGAAAGAGGTAATCTGTCACTAAAACAGTACGATCGTGGGTGTTGAGCAAGAAAAGTGAAAACAGTGAAGACAGCACTCCAAACAAGGCAGTGTGAAACAGGTAATCTGTCACTAAAACAGTACGATCGTGGGTGTTGAGCAAGAAAAGTGAAAACAGTGAAGACAGCACTCCAAACAAGGCAGTGTGAAACAGGTAATCTGTCACTAAAACAGTACGATCGTGGGTGTTGAGCAAGAAAAGTGAAAACAGTGAAGACAGCACTCCAAACAAGGCAGTGTGAAAGAGGTAATCTGTCACTAAAACAGTACGATCGTGGGTGTTGAGCAAGAAAAGTGAAAACAGTGAAGACAGCACTCCAAACAAGACAGTGTGAAACAGGTAATCTGTCACTAAAACAGTACGATCGTGGGTGTTGAGCAAGAAAAGTGAAAACAGTGAAGACAGCACTCCAAACAAGGCAGTGTGAAAGAGGTAATCTGTCACTAAAACAGTACGATTGTGGGTGTTGAGCAAGAAAAGTGAAAACAGTGAAGACAGCACTCCAAACAAGGCAATGTGAAAGAGGTAATCTGTCACTAAAACAGTACGATCGTGGGTGTTGAGCAAGAAAAGTGAAAACAGTGAAGACAGCACTCCAAACAAGGCAGTGTGAAAGAGGTAATCTGTCACTAAAACAGTATGATCGTGGGTGTTGAGCAAGAAAAGTGAAAACAGTGAAGACAGCACTCCAAACAAGGCAGTGTGAAACAGGTAATCTGTCACTAAAACAGTACGATCGTGGGGATGAGCAAGAAAAGTGAAAACAGTGAAGACAGCACTCCAAACAAGGCAGTGTGAAAGAGGTAATCTGTCACTAAAACAGTACGATCGTGGGTGTTGAGCAAGAAAAGTGAAAACAGTGAAGACAGCACTCCAAACAAGACAGTGTGAAACAGGTAATCTGTCACTAAAACAGTACGATCGTGGGTGTTGAGCAAGAAAAGTGAAAACAGTGAAGACAGCACTCCAAACAAGGCAGTGTGAAAGAGGTAATCTGTCAATAAAACAGTACGATTGTGGGTGTTGAGCAAGAAAAGTGAAAACAGTAAAGACAGCACTCCAAACAAGACAGAGTGAAACAGGTAATCTGTCACTAAAACACTACGATCGTGGTTGTTGAGCAAGAAAAGTGAAAACAGTGAAGACAGCACTCCAAACAAGGCAGTGTGAAACAGGTAATCTGTCACTAAAACAGTATGATCGTGGGTGTTGAGCAAGAAAAGTGAAAACAGTAAAGACAGCACTCCAAACAAGGCAGTGTGAAAGAGGTAATCTGTCACTAAAACAGTACGATCGTGGGTGTTGAGCAAGAAAAGTGAAAACAGTGAAGACAGCACTCCAAACAAGGCAGTGTGAAAGAGGTAATCTGTCACTAAAACAGTACGATCGTGGGTGTTGAGCAAGAAAACAGAAAACAGTGAAGACAGCACTCCAAACAAGGCAGTGTGAAAGAGGTAATCTGTCACTAAAACAGTACGATCATGGCTGTTGAGCAAGAAAAGTGAAAACAGTGAAGACAGCACTCCAAACAAGGCAGTGTGAAAGAGGTAATCTGTCACTAAAACAGTACGATCGTGGGTGTTGACCAAGAAAAGTGAAAACAGTAAAGAAAAAACTCCAAACAAGGCAGTGTGAAAGAGGAAATCTGTCACTAAAACAGTCCGATCGTGGGTGTTGAGCAAGAAAAGTGAAAACAGTGAAGACAGCACTCCAAACAAGGCAGTGTGAAAGAGGAAATCTGTCACTAAAACAGTACGATCGTGGGTGTTGGGCAAGAAAAGTGAAAACAGTGAAGACAGCACTCCAAACAAGGCAGTGTGAAAGAGGTAATCTATCACTAAAACAGTACGATCATAGGTGTTGAGCAAGAAAGTGAAAACAGTGAAGACAGCACTCCAAACAAGGCAGTGTGAAAGAGGTAATCTGTCACCAAAACAGTACGATCGTGAGTGTTGAGCAAGAAAAGTGAAAACAGTGAAGACAGCACTCCAAACAAGGCGGTGTGAAAGAGGTAATCTGTCACTAAAACAGTACGATCGTGGGTGTTGAGAAAGAAAAGAGAAAACAGTAAAGACAGCACTCCAAACAAGACAAAATGAAACAGGTAACCTGTCACTAAAACACTACGATCATGGGTGTTGAGCAAGAAAAGTGAAAACAGTGAAGACAGCACTCCAAACAAGGCAGTGTGAAAGTAGTAATCTGTCACAAAAACACTATGATCGTGGGTGTTGAGCAAGAAAAGTGAAAACAGTGAAGACAGCACTCCAAAGAAGGCAGTGTGAAAGAGGTAATCTGTCACTAAAACAGTACGATCGTGGGTGTTGAGCAAGAAAAGTGAAAGCAGTGAAGACAGCACTCCAAACAAGGCAGAGTGAAAGAGGTAATCTGTCACTAAAACAGTACGATCGTGGGTGTTGAGCAAGAAAAGTGAAAACAGTGAAGACAGCACTCCAAACAAGGCAGTGTGAAAGAGGTAATCTGTCACTAAAACAGTACAATCGTGGATGTTGAGAAAGAAAAGTGAAAACAGTGAAGACAGCATCCAAACAAGGCAGAGTGAAAGAGGTAATCTGTCACTAAAACAGTACGATCGTGGGTGTTGAGCAAGAAAAGTGAAATCAGTGAAGACAGCATCCAAACAAGGCAGAGTGAAAGAGGTAATCTGTCACTAAAACAGTACGATCATGGGTGTTGAGCAAGAAAAGTGAAAACAGTGAAGACAGCACTCCAAACAAGGCAGTGTGAAAGAGGTAATCTGTCAACAGTATGATCGTGGGTGTTGAGCAAGAAAAGTGAAAACAGTGAAGACAGCACTCCAAACAAGGCAGAGTGAAACAGGTAATCTGTCACTAAAACAGTACGATCGTGGGTGTTGAGCAAGAAAAGTGAAAACAGTGAAGATAGCACTCCAAACAAGGCAGTGTGAAAGAGGTAATCTGTCACTAAAACAGTACGATCGTGCGTGTTGAGCAAGAAAAGTGAAAACAGTGAAGACAGCACTCCAAACAAGACAGTGTGAAACAGGTAATCTGTCACTAAAACAGTACGATCGTGGGTGTTGAGCAAGAAAAGTGAAAACAGTGAAGACAGCACTCCAAACAAGGCAGAGTGAAACAGGTAATCTGTCACTAAAACAGTACGATCGTGGGTGTTGAGCAAGAAAAGTGAAAACAGTGAAGATAGCACTCCAAACAAGGCAGTGTGAAAGAGGTAATCTGTCACTAAAACAGTACGATCGTGCGTGTTGAGCAAGAAAAGTGAAAACAGTGAAGACAGCACTCCAAACAAGACAGTGTGAAACAGGTAATCTGTCACTAAAACAGTACGATCGTGGGTGTTGAGCAAGAAAAGTGAAAACTGTGAACACAGCACTCCAAACAAGGCAGTGTGAAAGAGGTAATCTGTCACTAAAACAGTACGATTGTGGGTGTTGAGCAAGAAAAGTGAAAACAGTGAAGACAGCACTCCAAACAAGGCAATGTGAAAGAGGTAATCTGTCACTAAAACAGTACGATCGTGGGTGTTGAGCAAGAAAAGTGAAAACAGTGAAGACAGCACTCCAAACAAGGCAGTGTGAAAGAGGTAATCTGTCACTAAAACAGTATGATCGTGGGTGTTGAGCAAGAAAAGTGAAAACAGTGAAGACAGCACTCCAAACAAGGCAGTGTGAAACAGGTAATCTGTCACTAAAACAGTACGATCGTGGGGGATGAGCAAGAAAAGTGAAAACAGTGAAGACAGCACTCCAAACAAGACAGTGTGAAACAGGTAATCTGTCACTAAAACAGTACGATCGTGGGTGTTGAGCAAGAAAAGTGAAAACAGTGAAGACAGCACTCCAAACAAGACAGTGTGAAACAGGTAATCTGTCACTAAAACAGTACGATCGTGGGTGTTGAGCAAGAAAAGTGAAAACAGTGAAGACAGCACTCCAAACAAGGCAGTGTGAAAGAGGTAATCTGTCAATAAAACAGTACGATTGTGGGTGTTGAGCAAGAAAAGTGAAAACAGTAAAGACAGCACTCCAAACAAGACAGAGTGAAACAGGTAATCTGTCACTAAAATACTACGATCGTGGGTGTTGAGCAAAAAAAGTGAAAACAGTGAAGACAGCACTCCAAACAAGGCAGTGTGAAACAGGTAATCTCTCACTAAAACAGTATGATCGTGGGTGTTGAGCAAAAAAAGTGAAAACAGTAAAGACAGCACTCCAAACAAGGCAGTGTGAAAGAGGTAATCTGTCACTAAAACAGTACGATCGTGGGTGTTGAGCAAGAAAAGTGAAAACAGTGAAGACAGCACTCCAAACAAGGCAGTGTGAAAGAGGTAATCTGTCACTAAAACAGTACGATCGTGGGTGTTGAGCAAGAAAACAGAAAACAGTGAAGACAGCACTCCAAACAAGGCAGTGTGAAAGAGGTAATCTGTCACTAAAACAGTACGATCGTGGCTGTTGAGCAAGAAAAGTGAAAACAGTGAAGACAGCACTCCAAACAAGGCAGTGTGAAAGAGGTAATCTGTCACTAAAACAGTACGATCGTGGGTGTTGAGCAAGAAAACAGAAAACAGTGAAGACAGCACTCCAAACAAGGCAGTGTGAAAGAGGTAATCTATCACTAAAACAGTACGATCATAGGTGTTGAGCAAGAAAGTGAAAACAGTGAAGACAGCACTCCAAACAAGGCAGTGTGAAAGAGGTAATCTGTCACTAAAACAGTACGATCGTGAGTGTTGAGCAAGAAAAGTGAAAACAGTGAAGACAGCACTCCAAACAAGGTGGTGTGAAAGAGGTAATCTGTCACTAAAACAGTACGATCGTGGGTGTTGAGAAAGAAAAGAGAAAACAGTAAAGACAGCACTCCAAACAAGACAAAATGAAACAGGTAACCTGTCACTAAAACACTACGATCATGGGTGTTGAGCAAGAAAAGTGAAAACAGTGAAGACAGCACTCCAAACAAGGCAGTGTGAAAGAGGTAATCTGTCACTAAAATAGTACGATCGTGGGTGTTGAGCAAGAAAAGTGAAAGCAGTAAAGACAGCAATCCAAACAAGACAGTGTAAAAGAGGTAATCTGTCACTAAAACAGTGCGATCGTGGGTGTTGAGCAAGAAAAGTGAAAACAGTGAAGACAGCACTCCAAACAAGGCAGTGTGAAAGAGGTAATCTGTCACTAAAACAGTACGATCGTGGGTGTTGAGCAAGAAAAGTGAAAACAGTGAAGACAGCACTCCAAACAAGGCAGTGTGAAAGAGGTAATCTGTCACTAAAACAGTACGATCGTGGGTGTTGAGCAAGAAAAGTGAAAACAGTAAAGACAGCACTCCAAACAAGGCAGTGAGAAACAGATAATCTGTCACAAAAACAGTACGATTGTGGGTGTTGAGCAAGAAAAGTGAAAACAGTGAAGACAGCACTCCAAACAAGGCAGTGTGAAAGAGGTAATCTGTCACTAAAACAGTACGATCATGGGTGTTGAGCAAAAAAAGTGAAAACAGTGAAGACACCACTCCAAACAAGGCAGTGTGAAAGTGGTAATCTGTCACTAAAACAGTACAATCGTGGGTGTTGAGCAAGAAAAGTGAAAACAGTGAAGACAGCACTCCAAACAAGGCAGTGTGAAAGATGTAATCTGTCACTAAAACAGTACTATTGTAGGTGTTGAGCAAGAAAAGTGAAAACAGTGAAGACAGCACTCCAAACAAGGCAGTGTGAAAGAGGTAATCTGTCACTAAAACAGTACGATCGTGGGTGTTGAGCAAGAAAAGTGAAAACAGTGAAGACAGCACTCCAAACAAGGCAGTGTGAAACAGGTAATCTTTCTCTTAAACAGTACGATCGTGGGTGTTGAGCAAGAAAAGTGAAAACAGAGAAGACAGCACTCCAAACAAGGCAGTGTGAAAGAGGTAATCTGTCACTAATACAGTACGATCGTGGGTGTTGAGCAAGAAAAGTGAACACAGTGAAGACAACACTCCAAACAAGGCAGTGTGAAAGAGGTAATCTGTCACTACAGCAGTACGATCGTGGGTGTTGAGCAAGAAAAGTGAAAACAGTGAACACAGCACTCCAAACAAGGCAGAATGAAACAGGTAATCTGTCAGTAGTACTGTACACAGAGTGCACCCAGCAAGACAGAGTGAAACAGGTGATCTGTCAGTAGTACTGTACACAGAGTGCACCCAGCAAGACAGAGTGAAACAGGTAATCTGTCAGTAGTACTGTACACAGAGTGCACCCAGCAAGACAGTGTGAAACAGGTAAACTGTCAGTAGTACTGTACACAGAGTGCACCCAGCAAGACAGAGTGAAACAGGTAATCTGTCAGTAGTACTGTACACAGAGTGCACCCAGCAAGACAGAGTGAAACAGGTAATCTGTCAGTAGTACTGTACACAGAGTGCACCCAGCAAGACAGAGTGAAACAGGTAATCTGTCAGTAGTACTGTACACAGAGTGCACTCAGCAAGACAGAGTGAAACAGGTAATCTGTCAGTAGTACTGTACACAGAGTGCACCCAGCAAAAATGAGTGAAACAGGTAATCTGTCAATAGTTCTGTACACAGAGTGCACCCAGCAAGACAGTGTGAAACAGGTAAACTGTCAGTAGTACTGTACACAGAGTGCACCCAGCAAGACAGAGTGAAACAGGTAATCTGTCAGTAGTACTCTACACAGAGTGCACCCAGCAAGACAGAGTGAAACAGGTAATCTGTCAGTAGTACTGTACACAGATTGCACCCAGCAAGACAGAGTGAAACAGGTAAACTGTCAGTAGTACTGTACACAGAGTGCACCCAGCAAGACAGAGTGAAACAGGTAATCTGTCAGTAGTACTGTACACAGAGTGCACCCAGCAAGACAGAGTGAAACAGGTAATCTGTCAGTCATACTGTACACAGAGTGCACCCAGCAAGACCGAATGAAACAGGTAATCTGTCAGTAGTACTGTACACAGAGTGCACCCAGCAAAACAGAGTGAAACAGGTAATCTGTCAGTAGTACTGTACACAGAGTGCACCCAGCAAGACAGAGTGAAACAGGTAATCTGTCAGTAGTACTGTACAGAGAGTGCACCCAGCAAGACAGAGTGAAACAGGTAACCTGTCAGTAGTACTGTACACAGAGTGCACCCAGCAAGACAGAGTGAAACATGTAACCTGTCAGTAGTTCTGTACACAGAGTGCACCCAGCAAGACAGAGTGAAACAGGTAATCTGTCAGTAGTACTGTACACAGAGTGCACCCAGCAAGACAGAGTGAAACAGGTAAACTCTCAACAAAATAGTACAGAGATTGTGTTTGTTGTGCAAGCAAAGTGAAGCAGGTAATCTGTCACCAAAATAGTCCAAACAGTGTGCCCAGCAAAGCAGAGAGAAAACAGGTAATGTCACCAAGATAGTACAGTGAGTTTACCCAGTGATGCAAAGAGAAACAGATGATTCACCACCACAATAGTACAGAGTGGATCTGTCAAGCAAGTAAATTGACTGAGGTAATCTGTCACTAAAATAGTGCAAAGAGTGTACCTAGAAAATTAAAAACAAAGTAGTAATATGTCACAAAATTAGTATAGTGTATGCCCAGCAGGGCAGACTAGCAAATGTCATCAGTCACTAAAATAGTAGAGACAGCATGCCCCTCAAGGCAGTGTGAAAGAGGTAATCTGTCACTAAAACAGTATAGAGTGTGACAAGCAAGCAAAGTGCAAGAGATATTCTGTCACAAAAACAGTACAGAGAATGTGCCCAGCAAGGGAAGGTGAAAGAGGTAATCTGTCACTAAAATGAAAAAAGAGTTTGCCAAGTGGGCCAAGGTGAACATGTAATCTGTCACCAAAACAGTGCAGAGAGTGTGCCCATCAAGGGAAGGTGAAAGAGGTAATCTGTCACTAAAATAAAAAAAGAGTTTGCCAAGTGGGCCAAGGTGAACAGGTAATCTGTCACCAAAACAGTGCAGAGAGTGTGATGAGAAAGGAAAGGAAAACAGGTAATCTGACACCATGCCAAGAAAGGGAATATGAAAGAGGCAATCTGTAACAAAAAACATACAGACAGCAAAACCAGCAATTGTGGAAGAGGTAATCTGTCAGTAAAATAATACTGATAGTGCACCCAGCAAGGTAAACTGAAAGAGTTAATCTGTTACTAAAATAGTACAGAGAGGGCACCCAGCAACAGAAAGTGAAAGAGGTAATCTGTTGCTAAAATAGCACAGAGAATGCACCCAGCAAGGCAAAATGAAAGAGGCAATCTGTAACAAAAAACGTACAGACAGCAAACCCAGCAATTGTGAAAGAGGTAATCTGTCATTAAAATAGTACTGAGAGTGCAAGAGAAAGGGAAAGTGAAAGAGGTAATATGTTACTAAAATAGTACAGAGAGGGCACCCAGCAACAGAAAGTGAAAGAGGTAATCTATTGCTAAAATAGCACAGAGAATGCACCCAGATAGGCAAAATGAAAGAGGCAGTCTGTAACAAAAACCATAGAGAAAGCAAACCCAGCAATTGGGAAAGAGGTAATCTGTCAGTAAAATAGTACTGAGAGTGCATGAGAAAGGGAAAGTGAAAGAGGTAATCTGTTACTAAAATAGTACAGAGAGTGCACCCAGCAAGGGAAAGTGAAAGAGGTAATCTGTCACTAAAATAGTACAGAAAGTGCACCCAGCAAGGGAAAGTGAAAGAGGTACTCTATTACTAAAATAGTACAGAGTGGATGTGTCACACAAGTAAATTGAATGAGCTAATCTGTCACTAAAATAGTGCAAAGAGTGTACCTAGGAAATTAAAAACAAAGTGGTAATATGCCACAAAAATATGTATGCCCAGCAGGGCAGACGAGCACAGGTTATTGGACACTAAAATAGTAGAGACAGCATTCCCCTCAAGGCTGTCTGAAAAAAGTAATCTGTCACTAAAACAGTATAGCGTGTGACAAGCAAGCTACGTGCAAGATATATTCTGTCACATAAACAGCACAGAGAATGTGCCCAAAAAGGTGAAAGAGGTAATCTGCCACTAAAATAATAAAGAGATTGCCAAGTGAGACAGGGTGAAACAGGTAATCTGTCACCAAAAGAGTTCAGAGAGTGTGATGAGAAAGGAAAGGATAACAGGTAATCTGACACCATGCCAAGAAGGGGAATATGAAAGAGGCAATCTGTAACAAAAACAGTGTGAAAGTCAGTGTGAAAGGGGCAATCTGTAACAAAAAAAGTGTGAAAGTCTGTGTGAAAGAGGCAATCTGTAGCTAAACAGTACAGACAGCAAACCCAACAATTGTGAAAGAGGTAATCTGTCAGTAAAATAGTACTGAGAATGCACCCAGCAAGGGAAAGTGAAAGAGTTAATCTGTTAATAAAATAGTACAGAGAATACACCCAGCAAGGGAAAGTGAAAGAGGTAATCGGTCACTAAAATAGTACAGAGAGAGCACCCAGCAAGGGAAAGTGAAAGAGGTACTCTGTTACTAAAATAGTACAGAGAGTGCACCCAACAAGGGAAAGTGAAAGAGGTACTCTATTACTAAAATAGTACAGAGAGTGTACCCAACAAGGGAAAGTGAAAGAGGTACTCTATTACTAAAATAGTACAGAGAGGGCACCCAACAATGGAAAGTGAAACAGGTAATCTGTTATTAAAATAGTACAGAGAGTGTACCCAACAAGGGAAAGTGAAAGAGGTAATCTATTACTAAAATAGTACAAAGAGGGCACCCAACAAGGGAAAGTGAAAGAGGTAATCTGTCACAAAATAGTACAGAGAAGCACCCAACAAGAGATAGTGAAAGAGGTAATCTTTTACTAAAATAGTCAGAGAGTGCAACCAGCAAGACATGCCTGCCAACGGATTGTGAAAGAGATAATCGCTAAAATAGTGCTGACCATGGAAAAGAGAAACGCGTGATCTGTCACTAAGGCAATATAAGGAGCACATCTAGCAAGGCCGAGTGAAAGAGGTATCTGTCGCTAAAATAGTACAGACAGTGCTTCAAGTAAGGCAGAGTGAAAGAGGAAAGCTGTCACTAAAATACTGTTAAATAAGTGGGAGCAGAAGAAACTTGAATTATTTGTCAGAATGCGTTATTCTCTTATGGCAGCATTATATTATCGAACATCTGTGTCACCACATGGAAGGAAGTAACTTGCCTTCCAATGATGTATAAATTATACATGGGAATTGAGGCTGACAGAGTTTATAGTCATTTAGAAAGTCATTTAGAAGAAAACTAAATTATGTCAGTAGAGCAAAAGGGCAAAAAAAAAAAGTCTTATGTAACAAAGGATCATTTGTTGTTAAACAAAGTTTTAGTGGAGAACTGTAAAAGGGGGAAGAATCTAAGTATGGTATGGACTGACTACAAAAAAGCATTTGATAGTATCCTACATTCATGGATAAAAGACTGCTTAAAAATGTATAAGACACACCCCACACTGATTGATTACATTACAGTAACCATGAAACAATGGCAGACCACTTTGTAATTAAGCCATGATAAAGGACAAATTATTATCGCAGGGATAAAGATTCAAAGGGGGATTTTCCAGGGTGGCTCTCTTTCACGTTGGTGTTATCCCTTGCCATTAATCCATTAAGCTGCTTACTTAACAGCTTAGGCCATGCCTATAATTTGGCTCCTAGAAAACAACAAAGTCTAATGACTTCTCATCTTCTGTTTCTTGATGATTTAATACTGTATAGCTCATCAGATGAGGAAATGAAAGCAGAGCTGCAGGTTGTCAAAACTTTTTCAGATGATATTAGAATGTCATTTCATCTTGATAAATGTGCAAAAGCAACCTTTAAAGCAGAAAAACTGCAGCACCAGGAAAACATTAGTTTGGGACAAGAATGCGATTTAAAAGAACTTGAGCAAGAGGGAGTGTATAAATACTTGGGAATTGATGAAGGATCAGCAATAAAACATGAACAAATGTGAATAAAACCTAGTAAGGAGTACTTTAGAAGACATAAATTAATCCCGAGAAGAGCACTGACATCTAGAAACAAGATCCAAGCTATGAATCAGTTTGCTCTTCCTGTGCTTACTCACAGTTTTGGAGTGATTGACGGGCCCCAAAAAGTGTTGGATAGATTGGATATTAAAAACAAGAAGGATGCTTCATGCTCACCAAATGATTTATAAAAATCAGTGTATACCAAGATTATATATTCCCCATTCTGAAGGAGAGATGGGCCTCCTTGAAATTAATTACACGCAATCACAGGACTCCACACATATCTACTGACCTCACAAGATCCAAATGTGGTGAAAGTTTTGAAACATGAGGAGAATAAATCTAAGATGACATCTATGCTTAATTTAGCAGAAGCATATTGATGTCAAGCAGGAATGGAAATCAAACCAGAAGTGGATAAAAACCAGGCAGCAACTGAATGTGCTAAAAAAACAAAATAAATAATATAAGATGAAGGACCAGATGAGAAGGCAAGAAATGTGGAAAAAACATAAATATAGTTGCAAGTACAGAAAACTTCTGAAAGAGCCTCATGTTGATGAAGAATGAATGCAGGAATGGTTAAGCAGGGGCAAATTCACATCAAGAAATGAAAGCTTAATACTGGCAGCCCAAGATAATGTGCTACGTACACTCTGATTTACAAAGTCCATTGAACATGTGGGAGAAACAGACAAATGTAGGTTTTGTAAACCTGAATTGGAAACAGTCACTCACCTTGTTTCTGGTTGCAACACACTAATCGCAGAAGGACTGTATACTGAAAGGCATAATAATGTGGCGAGACTGTTGCACTGGGGATTGTGCAATCATTATGATATCGAAGTGGCTGAAAAACACTGTAAACATGAGCCACAAAGCTTCATAGAAAATGAAGTTTATATCACATGGGATCACCCATTACCAACAATCCAAAATATAGACGCTAGAAAACCGAATATAGTGGTCCAAGAAAAGAAGACAAAATTAGCATTGATCACTGAAATCGCCACATCCAGTGACTACAGTGTCTTGCATACAGAGAGACACAAACTCATAAAATATCAGCATCTGCAGGCAGAAATGAGAGCAATGTGAAAGAAAGATACCCAGATAGTTCCAATAGTAGTAGGAGCAACAGGTCTTATAAAAAAGAATTTACAGTCGTATTTGGATATGTTACCAATACATGTAACTCCATAAGAATTGCAGAAGGAGTCATTACTGGGCACATTGCGGGTGCTGTGAAGAGCACTACTAGCTGACATCAAAGAGTGAAACAATACTAATTTCATGACCTTTAATTGTACTTTGACTTAGGAATGGGGACCATTCCCGTCATGGTTTTAGAAACCCAAAAGACTTGGAGAAATTAAAAAGGAAGTAGCAGCCTACAAACAACACAAAACCTTTCAGGCCAAAAAAGCATGACAAAGTTAATAGAGTGGACTATTGAGGATAAGGAAGAAATTATGTCTTGTTACTGTTATGCAAGAAGCCCAGAATTTACACATAGAATATATTCAGAGAGAGTAAGAAAGAAATTAGAGGAACGAAAAATAACTGCACAAGAAAAACTGTCAAAAGCTCCAAATACAAATTTACATTCATAAATGCAGCAGACCCATGCAAAACACTACATTAACAAAGAAACTTTGAGTCACCTGGAAAAAGAAGTGACAGAGGAAGTACAAAATATAAAGAACAAAACCTAGAGATTTTTGAAAGGTTCATAGTTTCATAAGTGTGTACTAAGCTAATGGCCCTGGGCCTTTACAAGCCTAGCCATAGGATTACCCTGGCAAGGAATATGATATGGGTAATAAAAAGATATCTGATGCGTTACAATATTTATGCAAAGGTGAAAGCCAAACTAATTAATATAAAAAAGCAGTCCCAAAGATATTTGAAGAGAAATGTAATCAACGTCACACAGATATTAAAATTTTCACAATACAAAAAATAAGATAAAAAAGGGGAATATAGAACAGAAAATTAATAAAGTACAAGTCAAACAAATAGAAGCTAAAGTTATGGAATATCTTCAAAGTGAAGGATTTACAGTAGTATAGAAAGTCTAACACAAGCTATGTCACAGCATGATGGAACGAGTCCCCAAAATACCTGTGAAGTGAAGGATTAAGTGTGGAAAGTCTAACACAGGTTATGTCACAGCATGATGGAAAAATGAGTCACCAAAATACCTGTGAAGTGAGAATTAAGTGTAGAAAGTCTAACACATGTTATGTCACAGCATAATGGAATAATGAGTCCCCAAAATACCTGTGAAGTGAAGGATTAAGTGTAGAAAGTATAACACAGGTTATATCCCGGCATGATGGTACAATGAGTCCCCAAAATACTTGTGAAGTGAAGGTGTTAGTGTAGAAAGTCTAACACAGTTTACATCACAGCATGATGGAACAATGAGTCCCCAAAATACCTGTGAAGTGAGGATTAAGTGTAGAAAGTCTAACACAGGTTATGTCACAGCATGATTGAACAACTAGTTCCCGGGTAAGGAGGTGGAGCAGGATACATCTGAAGAAGAAATATGGACATGGGAAAGAAAAAGAGAGCTGGTATGGTAAACTGTTTATACAAAAGGAAAAAGCCAAATTAATTAATATAAAAAGCAGCTCCAAAGATATTTGAAGATAAATTCTGGCAAATGCATCTGATAGGAAAAAAATCACAATACAAAAAAATAAGAAAACAAAGGGGGGGATTAGAAAAAAAAGATTAGTAATAGAGAAGTTAAAGAAATAGAAACTGAAGCTATGGATTACCTACAGAGTAAAGGATTTAGTGTAGAAAATCCAATGCTGGTATTGTCACAGCATGATGAAACAATGAGTCCCCCAAATTAGGCAGAAATAGGTGGAAAGCATCTGATCATTTACCACATAAAGATGCTCTGGAGCATTTAGCAGGAAACCAGTACAAAAGTTCAGTTGGAGTTGCACAGCAAAGGAAGGAACAGGAAATGGTGGCAACTCTGATGCAGTCAATGTTGTAGAGTGATAGGCCAGTGAGTTCCCATGTGAGAAAACAATGATGATGCAGGATGCAGCTGAACAGAATGTTACAAGAAGGTGCTCAAGAACTTTCTACAGAATATCTGCAGGAAACAGAGAGCAAGGAATGTGCCCCCAGTTTAGAAGAAAATGATCTAAGGGAAGTGTTGCACAATTTAATAGAGATGGATAGACATATTAGGATTGGTGAAAGTAGAGGCATGGCCAAGATGCCAGACTGCTAGCAGCACAGAATTTTAGCTCTGCCTATAATATATTATTCTGACAAGAAATTCTAGTTCATTTTTGAAGAAAACTACTCAAATATATATGAGGAGATACATAATTGTAAGATCTTTATTAATTTTTTTCCAAAATTAGTACTGGAATAGAAAGTGTTATTATTTTTTCCTTTCAAGAAGTTTTTCTACAAGGGATTCAGACATGAGTAACTCAAAGAATTCACATCAGGAGAGTGTGGTAAAAAAGGAGTTACAAGCTATAATAACAAATATCCAAGACCTTTCTCTCAAAATGGATAAACTGGAAAATAAAACTGATTACATAAAACAGGATTGTAGTAAGCAGCTGGACCTTTTAAATGAGGTAATCAAAAATGTTCAAAACAAATATCTTCTATTGAAGAAGCTGTAAGTGACGTGGATGGCAGATTGAATGAGTATGAGAGTCATAATGATTTTCTTCTGAAACAGAATACAAAACTACTAGAAAAAGTGAAAGACCTAGAGAGTAGGTCAAGGAGAAATAATATCAGAATTTATGGAGTACCTGAAAAAGAAGAATGCAATAATATGATACAATTACTGAACAAATGGTTACATACAGCATTACATCTGCCTGAATCTCTTTCATTTGGAATTGAAAGAGCTCACCGGTCTTTATCAAAACCAACTTCAACTACTGGATCCTCTAACCCTAAATCCATCATTATCAGATTTTTGTCTTCTGAAGACAAAGATTTGGAACCTAAATCTACATGGTCAAACTCTCCTATTAAAATAAATGAAAAAAAAAACATCTGTTTTGACAATGATTACACCTCTTCTGTTATCTCTAGAAGAAAGGAATGTATTCACTTAATAAAGTCTCTAAAAAAGGCCAACATCAAAGCTCAAATACTTTTCCCTGCCAGGATAAAAATATTTCTACCAGATGGTGAGAAGATCTTCAGTTCACTACTAGAAGCCATGGATTTTATTCAAAAGTAAAAAAAAATATTAACTGATATAGAAGATCTGGATTGGTCTACACAAAGTCTGAAGAGACATGCAACAAAAAATGGATGGAATGTCAAAAAGGGAGCAAATAAAAAATTAAGGACAAGTAAATAGGATATTGTTAAATGTAAAATACCTTAACTACAAACTTCATTACCTAGTTTTTTGCTGAAAAACGTCAATAAGGTAAAAGGTAAAAATGTTAAACCACTCAAAAAAGCAAACTAAAATAAAATAAAATAAAAATGCAACCAGCCAGTGAATCCAAAACTTGTTTATTAAAATACACTCTGTCTCTCTCTAACGTCTCGACAAAAAGCCTTCAAGGAGGTAAGGTAAAAATGTTATTTTTTTGTGCTTTCTAATTGTTCTAATTAATTTACTAATACATTCGCTTTCTTCTTGTTGGGGTACAAAGCTAATTAGTAACATCACTGTTATATGGTATCTTAAGGAAACTATATTCTTGTGTGTGAATCATGGGGTAATGCTATAGTACACACTAAACATATAATCCCAATGAGAGCTAGTAACAAAGCTACTATAGATGGAAGAAAGAGAGGGGGAGGGGAAAAAGAAAGGAAGGGAAGAAAGGGAAGAAAAAAGGGGAAAAGAGGGGGTCATAACATTTTAATATGGCATGAGTTATGTGATAGTAATTAACTCAATATTTTTCTTAATAATTTATTTGTGGGATACATGCCTTAATATTTCTCTCTTCCCCATTTGTGGTCATACTCTGTCGGGCTCCTGTGTCAGAAATGACTTTACTATTATGTACAGTTAAAGCAAAATGTTGTTTTCCCTAAATGTATGAAAGAAATGCCCATTATATGCTTTGTAATTATATGATTGTTTATCTAACTGCCTATCTGACTACAATATGGTAATAGAAGTTGTATTTATGCTGGCTGATAGTTATAAGTTGTTTTATGCTAACTGATAGTTTCAAAAGACATTGGTGATGTTTGTTGATGAATAGAAGGGAAAAATGGCTTTGCTAGCCTGGTTAAATGTTGGCCATTATTGTTTCATACTGCTGAAGGTGCTCGAGTGCTTATGTTTTCTCACAGAGACAAAAAAAGCTTCACATTTCTTATTTCCCGCTGGAGGTCTTTTTTGTTTTAGTTCCTGCGAGTGTTATGGATTAATGCAAGCAAGTACAAGACACTAGTATTGATTTTGAGAAGCCAGCTGCAAGGAAACATGGAATAGAAATGTCATGTGACCTTTCAACCCATGCACAGTTTCAGAATGAGGAAACAGAGCTACAGATGAAATTCACAATGAAACGAAGTGAACATGAAAATAAATATTGGTTTATAAGCTTTAAAAGGTACAGACATACTATAAAGAATTATTTTAAAGTCATTACAAAGCCAATATTGCAAATATTTGTATAGTTTTGAGCTTAATATAACAAACTAAAGCCAATTAATGCTACTTGCTACACAGGAAACAGTGAGGGAAGATGAGAAGTAGGGAGAATGACAGATAGAATGCCCTTAAAATGAAAACAAATGGTTATGTTGGACATATAAATGGGCAGTATATAAAGTAAACATACATTTTAAATATATACATGCCTTTTTTTATTTCTGCAACCATAACCAAGCATAAATATCTTATATAAGGCCACGTAACAGTATCAGATAAACTGTAATACATTTAATGCTAGTTGTACTGTAAGCTATATTGAAATGATACATATCTGACAAATGACTATAAATACAGATGTGGTTATTAAAAAGATCATAGTTTTAAACTGTTTAAACATTATCAGCAGAGTATGTTTTTCTTTTGTTTGTTTACATTGTATATTAACCTTTGTATGAATCTTGAACTATATAAGTACTCTTTCTCTAAGGTTATAAATATTCTATTTAGAGCCTCATTTCAAGATAGGTTTCATATTTCAAAGATGACTTTACATTGTTACATTATAGAGTGGTTGATTATATGCATTATTGAAAATGGTTCTACTGTGATTAAATAGTGTACTTTTTAAGTTCATGTTTGATTGGGTTACATTAAAAATGTTTTATGGACCATACTACATACAATTGAAGCAGAAGCTAATTGTGATGTAATTGGTATCTGAGATGTGGAAAGTGGGTGGTTTGGATACATTTTTAATCAAACCTGGAACATTATGTTCCATGCATGTATTTGTATATAGTTATTTGTTTCAGAAGTCATTATTTACATTTCTTGATTCATCCATGATAAAAACTTCTAGGAGATATTTCAGGCTATTGTATATGAGAAGTATTATAGATGTTCTAAATATAATTCAAGTGTATGATGTTTTATAAATGATTATCGCTTAATGTTAATGGCTTAAATAACAACATCAAAAGAGCTGCTTTGCTTAAGTTTATCAAAATGCATAAAGGACAAATAATTTTCTTGCAAGAAACTCATTTATTGAAAAAATATTTAGATAAACTATCTTTTAATGCTTATATTGTACTTGGTGATTCTTGCTATAACTGTAAAAAAAGAGGCAACCTTATACTGTGGAATAACACCCACATAATCTCTAAAATATTAAAACTGATTTTCAGATAAGGATGGAATGTTAAGTTTAGTGGTGCTAGAAATTAATAAGAAATGCTACACATTGGTAAACTCTTATTGGATCCCTGGGTTAGGAACTAAATATGTGAACAAATATCTTGATATTATTGCATTATATGCAAAGGGTGAAAATATATTTGCTGGAGATTTCAGTTGTTTATTAACATATAGGGATAGGAATCTGTGGTGGTGGTGCTGCGGTAGCGTTGTCGCCTCAGAGTAAGACGCTGTCTGGTTCGACTCTCAGTTAGAGTGTCTTCTATGTGGAGACATGCGTAAATGAGCATACCTTCGTTGAAGGTTGTGCATCAGGACTGGCAACTTGATGCGTAAAAATCAACTGCCAATCATTAGCAGACTGGAGTTCCGCTGTGGCGACCCCTAACTGGGAAAAGCCAAAAGTCACAACATTAACATATAGGGATTCTTCTAGAATAAGTAAAGTTAAATTAATAACACAAACTAAAAAAATAAATAATCGCATTGCCTCAGAGACATATACAATTTAAAATTACAAAGTTCACTTAACTACACACATTACGCATTCAAGTTTGGCACACAAACATTGGCAAAGTTTTCATTTCAAATGGCTCTTATTCAAAAATAAGTGACATTTTAATAATGTCATGCACACTTTCTGACCATAATGCCTTTTTTAGTTTGTCTGTAAAAAAATGATGATTTGATAATTTTACAAAGAATCCCGGCATATATAACAAAAATAAAAAGGTTTTAGGGAAATGGATTCTAAAGGAAATAGATACATTTGTAGAAATCAATAATAATGGGGAATTAACAGACACTATATTATGGGATACTTTCTGTATGGTAGAGTTAAAAACTGGTATCTTCAAAAAAGAAAGAAATGGGACAAAGAACTATCAGAAATACAAATCAAAATAGATAAGTTTCAATTAAATTTAAAACCCAATGATATAGCAGTACATATGGAAATGTCAAGCTTAAATAAAAAATGCTTAGAAATATTAAATCACAAAGTTGCTATAAACTTAGAAAAAAATAAAATTGCAATCTTATTCTGTAAACCCTAGGCATTTACATAAATTGGCTATTAGATCCAAACAAATCAATAAACAAAACCATATCAATGAAATCAAATATTTGAGTAATAACTCAGTAAAAAAAAAACAAAAAACAAAAAAAACAACTGATTTAATAGGTATCTGATGAAGTCTTGTGCCTAAGACGAAAGCACTAATGGTAGTTGCTCCTGTGTTCGTTTTTCAATAAAGTGGATTACTGATGGACTTTTGGTCGTTTTACTGGTATTTGGACAGCTTTTTTCTGCATTTTTGGTTGGACTTTGATTTTATTCCTTAACAGTACTTTGTGATTTAAAAGGTATATTAGAAGCATTTAAAATATATTATAGATCAATCAATGATGCATCTCCACCTCTAGAGACAGATAATATAGTGGATAAGTTTTATAAAAAAATTTAGATACTAAGTTGTCAAATCAACAACATAACATTATATATAAACAAATAAAATTAATAAAAGTGAAAGAACAAATTAAAAACTTTAAAGATAACAAAGCCCCAGGATTAGATGGGATAATCCCAGAACTATATAAGATTCTTCTGGATCAGATATTAAAGATCTTGTTAAATACTTTCTCCATGGTTAAACAAGAATTAAAAATTCTCCCTTCTTGGAAATACTCAATAATTTCTACTATTATGAAACAAGGAAAAGACCCCAAATTATGTTCATCCGATAGACTTATTTCCTTATTAAACATTGATTATAATGTTTTTATGTTCATTTTGGCTAAGAGATTAAAAAATATATACTGCCTAATTTAATACATTATGACCAAACTTTTTTACATAGGAAAGTCCATGATAATATTATTAAATTATTATCTTTAATTGACGTTGTGAACAAAACCAAGAGACAACTAACTGTTATAAATCTGGATACAGACAAAGCCTCTGACTCCACTAGTTGGCTGTATTTACATAAAATTGTTGATGGTTATAATTTTTCTCCAGAGTTTACTAATTTAATTCTGAAACTATGCAATGAATCACAAGCGTATGTTAAAATTGGTTTGTTCTTATCATCACCATTAAAAATTGTAAAAGGAACTAAACAAGGCTGTCCAATGTCCCCATTATTGTTTGCTCTATCAGTTGAAACTTTTGCTACATATATTAGAAAACATAAAAATATAAAAGGATTTTATTTAAACAGGGAATATTGTCCACAACTTCAATTATTTGCACACAATATTTTACTAACTTCTGGTGATATAGACTTTGCCATGTAATATATTATAGATGCTATGAATCACTTTGGGTAAATCTCAGGGCTAAAATTCAATCAAAATAAAACCAAAACATTATTAATCAATAAGAAAATAAATAGAACTCTACTAAAGTATAAAACATTTAATTGGGAAAATAATATAGTAAATTATTTAGGAATTTGTATAAAAACTACATGGAAAGAGACTGTCCAATTAAATTATACCAATCTATTAATGTTTTTCACTATGGAGGACAGACTTACATTAATAAAAATGATTATTTATCCAAAATTTTATTCTATACATGATCTCTGATTTTACCCTAACTAAAAAACTCTTTAAACAAATAGATTCCTTATTACTTAAATTTCTTTGGTTTCCATGGAAACCAGGAGTAGCATACAAATGGCATGTTAGAGCCAGGAATGGTAACTGGATTGGATTCCCTAATATTGAATTATACTCTAAATTTGTTATTGTTAATTGGATAACTTCTATATATACTTCTAGTTGGAAACAGCTGCATGAGATCCATATAACTACTATTAGAAATGTTGAAACTCAAATTAATGACTCATTCGGAATCTGTAGAATATACTGGATACTATGTGAGTGTTGTCTATATAATAAGAGAGTTAGCCACTTCTCATATGGTATAAACACATTTTTGCACATTTAAAAACATAATAGTTAATACTTATACTTTAAAATATATACTCTTTTACTGTACTGCTTACAGAGTGCAATCTCTCCTTCTGGTTTCTCTCCTCTTCTGCAGTTTTTTTTCCACCCTGCAATACCCCCTGCATCTACTCCTGGTTGGATTGCCTACACCCAAACTACAATATAGCAAACTCAACGGCTTCAACCCTTGAATGGGACTAAAACTAAGCCTTTTCTAGAAGGTGTTAAGAAAGTATGTACTTCTGCTACTAAACCCCTGTGTTACTACAGATACCTAAAAGACGACTAGGTGTTCAGTACACTCCCCCACCAGGAAATCCAGCAGCCTACTTACTATTTACTTATTACTTATTTCCTCTCTGTTCCCTTTTTCCCTCGACCTAGCCCTGTTTGGGATCTGCAGTAGGGGATTTACAGGTGCACTACAGCACTTGTCCATAAGGTGGCACCCTCCTCCCATTATCCTCTATTTCTTATGTTTCTGTTGTTCCCTTCTCTCCAATATATCATACAAGCTCTACCTTTCCTTTATTGGTCTCTCAATACTTCTTCTTAAACATTGTAGCTCACCCCTTTCTGCTTAATCCCCTGTCCCCAGTACTTACCTTCTACATTTTTCAATAGTCCTCTGATAGGTTTTCTGCTCTCATCCTGCATTCCTGGCTCTGCCCGCTCCGTTTGCCCTATGGGCTCACTCCGCTCCCCTACCCTGCCCCCAATTCCCACCCGCCCCAGTATATCTAGCTTTATTCTGCCCTATCTCTCCCACCCCTTTCCTCCAACCAATCCAAACTCTCCTAAATCCTCCCCTTCCTCTCCATAACCACTCCCCCTAATTTGTTGTTCAACCTCCCAATTACCTCTACTTACTTTCCAAACAACACCATCATGCCACCCTTCCTCCCAAACTCCTTCAACTGTCTTGCTTCCTTTTCCTACTTATTCTCCTATACCAGATCACTTGCTATACTCATATCCACTTACTCCCTCCTCCTTTTATTCCCCAACACCACCCTGTCTCTCACTACCACAACATATCCGCTTCATTAATTCCTTCCTACCCATTACTCTTCAGGAAAACTAAGCTTTTTCCAACTTCAAATATAAACCTTAAATACAAACCACACATCCACCAGCCACCTCCTTTCAATTATAAAACTAAACAGAACCCTCCTCATCCCATATTCATTCACTTAGCAGGAGACATTCACCCCAACCCAGGTCCTACCTTTCATCCCACAATCCCCCCTAACCACCACAAGAAATGCTCTAACAAACAAGTCAAATTCCTTACCATCAATGCCCAAAGCCTAAAAAATAAACTATCCCACTTCCATGCCTGGCTCTACCATAACTCCCCTGATATAGCAGCTATCACTGAAACCTGGCTAAAACCTCACATTCATGACTCAGAGTTCCTACCCCCAGGATTCCATTCTCTACGATCTGACCAACCTAATAAAAGAGGTGGAGGCGTTGCTTTAATCTAATCCAACCTCTTGTCCATTACTCCCTACCTAAACCCTATCCCTTCATTCAATAACACTGAACTAGTAATTGGGATACTAAAAATGAACAACCATAAAAGTATCTGCATCATCTGTCTCTACATTCCTCCAGGCAACAATACTAATACTCTAGAAGACATCCTATCCTGGACATCCTCTAATATTAGTCTTGAAACCTTTATTTTAGGTGATGTAAATATTGATTGGAATAAAATCTCAAACCCAAATCCCTCAATAACCATCAACCTATTTAATTTCACCCAACTCATTAACTCCATTACCAGACCAAACAAAGCTAATCCTCCAGGCTCCATACTCAATTGGATTCTCGTATCTCACCCTAACAAAGTTATAAAATCTGACACCTCTTCAGACCCTCTAGGAGACCACCTCCCTGTCTTTGCCATACGAGCTACTTCCTCCCCCCTCCCACTCCCACCTCTACACTCACACTCAAAACTTCTCAAACTTCAACCCTACTTCCTTCTCTGACTCGCTTAAACAAATCAACTGGAACCCTTTAAAATGTCTACTACTAGATGAAGCCATCCACTATTTCAATTCAACATTCTTAACAGTCCTTAACTCTCTAGCCCCAACTAGAACTATAAGACTTAAAGCAAAATCCTCCCCTTGGCTCACCAAAGATACAAAAAAGTTAATGCTCCTTAGAGATAAAATCTGGAAAACCTACCACAAACAAAAACAACCTGAATCACTCCTTAAATACAAGCAGCTAAGAAACTTTTGCAAGAAACAAATCATTAAAGACAAAAAATCTTACTACATTCAACTTTAAGAAAACCATGCTAGAAACCCCAAACAATTCTGGAATTCCATCAATTCACTCCTCAGACCTGGTACTAAAAATAACCCCTGTCCAGATACCAGCTAAACCGACCTCGAAATAGCCTCACTATTTAATTCCTTCTTCACCTCTTCCATTGCTGAGCTAACTAAAACTTTTCCCAACAATCACTTATCTCCTCCTACTATTCAATCTTCCTCAAACTTTTCTCAACCACCCTCTTTCAAACTAAAACCAGATACCAGCTAAACCGACCTCGAAATAGCCTCACTATTTAATTCCTTCTTCACCTCTTCCATTGCTGAGCTAACTAAAACTTTTCCCAACAATCACATATCTCCTGCCACTATTCAATCTTCCTCAAACTGTTCTCAACCACCCTCTTTCAAACTAAAACCAGTATCTACCAACCAAATACAAAAACTCTTTCTTAAACGAAAGCTCTGCTCCAATGCCCCCGATAACATCTCATCTGCCTTCCTAAAAATTGCCTGTGACTTTGTTGCTCTTCCCATCAGCATCCTAATCAATAGGTCTTTACTTGAATCCTCTGTACCCAAACTTCAGCGTACCGCTTACATCCTACCTCTCCACAAAGGTGGCAAAAACTGTTCAGTCACAAATTTCCACCCTATTGCCATTCTCTCCCCTATATCCAAAATCCTAGAAAAATGTATCCACCTACAACTCCTGCCATTCCTCACCAAGCACCAGCTTCTCTCTCCTACCCAACACGGCTTCCAACCAGGACATAGTACTAACACTGCCCTTCTCTCCTTCCTGCACTCAGTTAACTCTGCCCATGACTCTGGTAATATAGTATCTACTGTCCTTCTAGATTTATCCAAAGCTTTTGATACCATCTCTCATACCCACCTCCTAAACCACTTATCAGATCTCAACCTTTCCTCAGAATCCCTTTCCTGGATTTTCAGCTATCTTTCTAACAGATCCCAAGAAGTAAAATGGGGTCAAGCTACCTCCACTTTTCTTCCTACACCTACCGGAGTACCTCAAGGTTCCATACTCGGCCCACTACTATTCAATATCTTCATAAATGACTTCTACAAGGCCATCCCCAACACTAAAATCGTACAATACGCTGATGATTCAACATTAATCTGCTCTGCCTCTAACCTAACAGACCTCCAAGCCATAACCCAAAGTGCCTTCTCAACCACTGAAAACTGGATGCTACAAAACCACCTCTCCCTAAATGCCAACAAAACTAAGATACTCCTTTTCTCTCCCTCTAAATCCTCCTCTCTCAACAAGCAGTCATTCCAAATTTCCAGCCTTAATAACTCCTCTATCGAAATCGTGTCCTCCTCCAAACTTCTTGGTGTCACTATCGATGATCAACTAAAATTTAATTCACATATCCAACTGAACATAAAAAAAAACACACATAAAACTTGGTCTATTGTATAGAAACAACCACTTCCTCTCTCCTTACACTAGACTAACCCTTGCTTCTACCTTCCTCCTTCCTATCCTCCTATACGGTGTCCCCTGCTAACTAATCTTTCATCCTCTATTACCTCCAAACTAGAGCTATGCTACAACAAAATTGCCAGATTTGCCACAAATGCCAAATCCTCTTCTCATCACTGCTCCTCCCTTCACACCCTAAACTGTCTTGAACTTCCTAATCAACTTAACCTCCTCCAACTCACCACAGCCTTCAAGCTACTACTATACCCTTCGAACTGCCCTGCCCTTTCGAATATCCTGCACCCTTATACCCCCTCTCGACCACTTAGATCTTCTCAACACAACCTGATTACAGTTCAAAAACCCCAGCACCCTGCTGGCCAGCTTCTCTTATCCTTTACACTTGCTAAGAAATGGAATGCCCTGCCCTTGTCACTTAGGACATGTTCCAACCTAAATAACTTCAAAACTCAGCTTCATTCCTACCTCTATCTTAACAGAATTTGCAACTGCACTCTTCAGCCTACAAAACCTAAACTTTCTACTCCATTTGCCCCAGACTAACCTCTTTCTATTCTCCTGCCTATTTCCTTTTTATAAGTATTATGCTTAGTGAACAACACAGTAAAACTGTATTATTTCTTGTGATGCCTTTCTCCCTAAACTAAACTGGAATTGTTAGTGTTTCTTCTGTTGTAACCACCTGATACTTGTTACTTAGAGTGCCTAAGACCTTACATGTTTACTGAAATTATCTTTGTAAATTAGAAAGCCTATCGATTTGCATGTTCTTTGAAATTATTTTTTGTAATCTATATATTTGAACTGTAATAATTGCTTGTTTTGGAGCTTTTCTCCCTGGGCCTCCACCGAAAACGGGCCCCCAATAGCCCAGTGGACCTCCCCGGTAATCAAACTGAAATAAATAAATAACTAAATAAATAAATATTTCCTAAAGCCTACACTCCAAATTGTCTAGATTCCTTTAATATTAATAAAATGTCAAATCTTAAATACACATTTAAATTCTGGCACCAATTTATAGATAAAACCAAAATTCAATCAAAATTTCTTTTAGCTAAATATAATGTAAACCAGGCTAATTGGTTGTTTACAATCATTACAGCGGTTTATTGAATGTAAAGTGAGAGTACCAATAAATCTAGAAATTGATTCCATATCAAGACTTTTACAATTATTTATGTGCTGTAATTTGATGAACATTGGACATAAACTGAGCATATCACCCATATATAAAATCCTACCTGATGAATTGCTTTCATTTGACTCAGTTTTTTGGAATTACTCTATAAAGGTTAATGGCGAATCTTTGTCAAAGGAAAATAAGAAACAGTTCCTAAACTCAATAAATAACACCACATTGTCAATATATTGGAAATTATATACCCGGAAATG